>NC_081553.1:46921526-46926526 GCF_963082655.1 Stomoxys calcitrans | reverse complement strand
GTCCGATTTCGCCGAAATTTGGGACATTGAGTTATGTTAGGTTCTTCGACATATATCTGCAATTTGATTCAGATCGGTCCAGATTTGAATATAGCCCCCATATGGACCGACTCTCGATTTAAGTTCTTGGGCCCATAAAAGGCCCACTTAATTTCTGATTTCAACGAGATCTTTCTGCAATTTGGTTCAGATCGGTTCAGATTTGGATATAGCTGTCATATAGACCGATCTTTCGATTTAAGGTCTTGGGCCCATAAAAAGAGCATTTATTGTTCGATGTCGCCAAAATTTAGGATAGTGATATGTGTTAGGCCACTCGACATTGGTCTTCAATTTGATTCAGATCAGTTCAGATCTAAATATAGCCCCCATATAGACCGATGTTTCTATTTAAGGTTTTTGGCCCATAAGAGGCGCATTTATTAGCCGATTGTGCCAAAATTTGGGACAGTGAGTTGTGTTGGGCCCTTCGATATCCCCCTTTTATTTGGACTAGATCGGTTCAGATTTAAATATAGCTCCCATATAGACCGATCTGCCGATTTATAGTCTTGGCCCCATAAAAGGCGCATTTTTAATCCGATTTCGCTGAAATTTGCACGGTGACTCATAATAGGCTTTTCGACATTCGTGTTGGAAGTGGTTCAGATCGGTCTAAATTTTGATATTGCAAATTTTGCCCATGAACATTCCACTAAGGATCAAGGGCAAACTTCTTACATATCAATGAGTGCAGTCCGATTCATGTTTAAGCTCAATGATAAGAGGCCTCCTTTTATAGCCGAGTCCGAACGGCGTGCCGCAGTGCGACACCTCTTTGGCATAGTACCTCACAAATGTTGCCAGCATTAGGAGGGGAAAACCACCGTTGAAAATTTTTTCTGATGGTCTCGCCAGGATACGACCCCAGGCGTTCAGTGTCATAGGCGGACATGCTATCCTCTGCGCTACGGTGGCCTCCGTAGAGAGCGAAAAAGACCAATATTTTGTTCTACAAACTTGAACAATGACTTGTACTTATTAGACCACTCAAAGTTCGTGCCGAATTTGGTCCAAATCGGACCCTATTGCGATATACCTGCTATGATGAAAGGCAGTTTACATATATACCCGAGGTGATGGGTATCCAAAGTTCGGCCCTTTTACTTGTTTTAATTTTACAAGGATATAACGTAATAACGTGCATTTTTTTCAAATTTTCTACAATTTTCTTATTTTTGAACGAATTTAAATAACAGCAGACAAAATAACTGGTATTAATGCAATTTTTTTATTGCAAATTTTGCCGATGAAAATTCCAGGGGCAAACTTCTCACATATCAATGAGTGGAGTCCGACTCAAATTTTAGCTCAATGATAATGGACCTCCTTTTTGTAGCCGAGTCCGAACGGCGTGCCGCAGTGCAACGCCTCTTTGAAGAGAAGTTTTTCATGGCATAGTACCTCACAAATGTTGCCAGCATTAGGAGGGGAAAACCACCGTTGAACATTTTTTCTGATGGTCTCGACAGGATACAATACAAAGTTTTTTCAAATTTTCTACAATTTTCTTATTTTTGAACGAATTTACAATAAATAACAGCAGACAACATAACTGCTATTTATGATTTTTTTTATTAATATGTAGCAAATGCTTCAATTGTTGGTTAGAAGTTCCACATTTTTGTATGGATTCATTCAAAAGTTTAAAATTTTTAATTGAATATCAGCAGACAAGGATTGCTGATATCAGCAGACTAGTTTCTCCGGATGTAGGGTCTTATATAAACACCGCTACCCTGGTGTTTATAGTGGGGCTATACCCTATCTAAGTGTGAATATTGAAGTGCACAAATGTTCGTCATGTACACACTTTCAGCCAAATCAGATGAAAATTGAGGCTCTAGAAGTCAAATCGAAGAACCACTTAATTTGTGAACAATATCCAAATCTGAATCGTTAGGCCCATTTGTCATTCTCGATGACCTACATGAATAGAAAATACCTGAGCAAAATTTCTTTATTTGTTAGACCTCTATCGTCATTTCGACAGACGGACGGACATAGCTAGATAATTTTGAAAGTCTCGACGAACAATATTTCCACATGTTGCAAGCGGAATGACTAGATTAGTACACCCCCATCTTATGATGGTGGCTTTAACAAGACTATAAACCCAATGCTTACTAACCTTCGAAAAGCTATTACTCACTTCTTTACCTATCGAGTTAACTCTTTATCACTCTCAACTCGTTTTGCATTTACAAATGCTAATATTCCATTTGTAATTACACAAGCGTAAGCCACATTCGTGAAATACCTGTGAACGGGAGTGTGTGCATACTTGTATGAGCTTAAGCCTATTTAATTGGCCTCTTGTATTAAGTCGCTAACTAAATTGCAATTGAATTTGATCATGTAAATTGGCCTTAAGCAACACACATAGAGTCAGTCAGCCATCTCGCGCTGTCTGTCCGTCCGTCCGTCCCAGGCCCAACTAATTCTATATCCTACAATGTTGTTGTAGTACATCTATGAGATTGTATTTGGGTATGCTAAGGTATTTCGCCATGTGAATGTGTTTGCAAAATGCGTTTGTTAATACCTTTGGAATTTGCTGAAATGAATTTTTTTTGTGCTTTTTTGTACATTCTAGGAATTTGCTAAAGAGGACTTGTAACAGTTTAGCATAGTGATGAAAGAAAGAAATGCAGATGAATGTATTTGGATTAAGGGGAACACTTTGTGAAGAAAACTGTAAAGTTGATTGAGCTGAAAATAACACTGATTAAGTGTCATTTTTAACTTTCGTGGAGGTAATGCAGTGTCAAACATGTTAAGGTGTAGCACAAAATTCAAATGATTTTAAAATAACACCGAATTTCTAGAAAATTTCATGAATTTCTAATATATTCTTATATTATGTGGGTTTATTTAAGAGATTTCCTTGATATAACTGTCCAAGTAACCTACAAAAGGCTTCATTAAGTTTTGTGAATGTGGCCGTTAAAATTTTCATTCAAAGCTTAGCACGTTTTCTATCAAAAACAACATCCAATTATTGTCATATACCTCCATAATACATTACAACACCAACTTACCATGTGTGGGACTATGGAATGGCATACGTTGTGGTGCCCAGGGCCAACCGGGTGGACACAGGGCGGCATAGCGACCAGCCAATGCACCCCATTGTGATATGAAACCCAATCTGCAATGAAATGGCAAATAAACAAAATACAACAATAAGTACCAAATTGAAGAAAAATAAATCAATAAAGAATTTATAACCCCAGCAAAGCTACAGGGTTGCTATAGCAAAAGAAAATCCCAACAGAAAAAGGGAAACGGAAACCACTTTCATAATCAGAATAAAAATGGTAATACAATCAGGGCAAGTGATAATAAGAGAGATTTGCAACAGCTGTTAAATATTTAAAAGATTTACGCACATTTTTCAACGTCCTCACATACACAAGCCCAAGAATAAACTGGTCTAAGTCGATCGAACAACCCCTTTTTGATTTTTAATATATTGCTAAACTTTACATATTCATATGTATGTGTGTGTGTATACATAAATAATTATATGTATGTGTTTTTGTCTTCCCCATATGTTCTTCCTCAAGCCAGGAAGATGCTCATTCTTCATGCACCACCACCCCTTTGTAGGGTTGAGTTTGTAATCAATTCACCAAGTTCTCCACAACAGGTAAATCTTTTGTTTGCCCTTCTTTTCTTTACTGTTACTTCATCTTTGTTATTTTTACCTTGGCCCTTTTTGGGGGTTGTTTTTGGGGTGTTTGAATTTCATTCAAAAGCAAAATCTCTTTTCTCCCCCAATTTCCTAATACCCAATTTTCTTCGTTTATATCCGTTTATATGCCAGCCGGGGAGAAGAAGAAGGTTAGGAATATTTTCCTGGTTTTTTTTCTACTTGACTTAATAAAGCACTTAAGTGATTTTCCTCTTTTATTCCGGGTTTTTGAATCACCTCCATACCGGCCCTCCTTCCCCTTAGGCTAACAACAATGAACAAAGTTAAATATTAAGATGTTTAATGGATGATTAAGATGAGATGTTTTGGTAAGAATGAGGGTGGGGGTAGGGGAGAGCAAAGATGAAAAGATGTTTTTAGCTAAACCATGGATAGGTAGTGCTAAAGGATATGTGATAAGGGGAGTTACATTTTGACTAAAAGCCTGAAGGATGAGGGAAAAATTAATAGGCATCTGTATACATTGCCAATATAATCGGAAGCAGAGTTGCCAGGTCCGGATATTATGACATTATTGAGAGCATTTAATGCTGCGACAGAATATATCAAAGTTCAATAACATTTTGGCCATTACATTTTCTACAAATGAAGGCCACAATGACGCAGAGGTTATCTTGTCCACATAACGGCTAGCGCTTTGCAAATGCGAATTTTGCCCATGAACATTCCACTAAGGAACAGGGGCAAACTTCTCACATATCAATGAGTGCAGTCCGATTTAAGTTTTTATGCTCAATGATAAGGGGCCTCCTTTTTATAGCCGAGTCCGAACGGAGAGAAGTTTTACATGGCTTAGTACCTCACAAATGTTGCCAGCATTAGGAGAGGAAAACCACCGCTGAAAATTTTTTCTAATGGTCTCGTCAGGATTTGAACCCAGGCGTTCAGCGTCAAAGGCGGACATGCTAACCTCTGCGCTATGGTGGCCACCGCGCTTTGTGCCTGGCCTAAAAATAAATCTTGGCCAAAATAAAACATAGCCATTGATTATCCCCTTATTAATGCTGGCGACATTTATGCCATTAGCGACATGTAGTTACATGGGGCAAAAATAGTCTAAAGGCGTTAAATCGCACGATCTAGGCGGCCAATTGGCCGGTCCCGAACTAGATATAAAATGTTCACTGAACTCGCCTCTCAACAAGTCCATTGTTATGCGTGCTATGTGGCATGTGACACCGTCTTGTTAAAACCACATGTCATGCAAGTCAAGCTCTTGCAAAAGTTGGACATCATTTCACGG
>NC_081553.1:46464929-46565028 GCF_963082655.1 Stomoxys calcitrans | reverse complement strand
GGTGTTGACAAATTTTCCAAGTTCTAAGTTTTATTAAAAATGCATTTACTTTCTATTAAAAAATCCGAAATTATTTTTTGGGCAACCCAATATTTGTGCAAAATTTCAAGCTCCTAAGTTTATGCGGAGGAACGGATCATTAGTATCGATATCATAAGAGATAATAAATCTTCGTCAATTTGGCTCAGATCGGTCCAGATTTGGATATATCTGTAATATAGACTGATTCTCCGATTTAGTTTCTTAGGCCCATAAAAGCCACATTTATTTCCAGATTTGTCCCAAATTTCATCATATTATCCGATGTCGCTGAAATTTGGGACAAATATAGACCGATATCTTGATTTAAAGTCTTGGCCCCACAAAAGGCGCATTTATAATCCGATTTCACTGAATTTTGACACAGTGACTTATGTTAGGCTTTTCGACATTCGTGACGTATATGGTTCCGATCGGTTTATTTTTTAGATATACCTACTGTACTTATTAGTATTTGGTCCAAGTCAGAATATATTTCGATATAACTGCTATGGGACATAAGGTATGCAATTTTCACCAGATTTTGATGGAAATTGGTTTACATATATACCCGAGGTGGTGGGTATCCAAAGTTCGGCCCGGCCGAACTTAACGCCTTTTTACTTGTTTTAATGTATTACTGAGAAGTATTTTTTTATACGCTCAAATAAAAGTCTCTGCACTCTGTTGAAGTTCATTTAAGAAGTTTCCACATGGCAGCACATACTCTTGAAAATTTCTATTTTAAACTCATATTGTTTTTGTAATACTTTATTCTCAATTTATTCTTCTTCACTTTGATATCATTACAGCATTATGCAAGAATAGTAGAGTGCAATAGATATCGAAGCATTTGTATGAATGTAAATGCTATTCAATAAGCCGAATAAGTATTTAAAATCACTCCATACACTCAAAGAAATTCATTCGTATATGCAATTAAAAGTATAGTAACAGTATCTTGAGCCTTATAAAAACATAAAAATTTCAGGTAGACTATCAAATGGAAAACCAGTAAGGAGGGGCAAAACCAGTCGGGCAGTGCCGACTGTATAATACCCTACACCTACTCTATAAGTACAATGTGGGACCTATAACCAATTCTGAACCAATTTTAATGGACCTCGGCGAGCAAATATGTTAAAACTGTAAAAACTACGGTTGACAAACGGCAACATTATGGCAAATTACCCAAAATCTGACGAACGTATATATGGGAGCCGAACCGATTCCAAGCAAACTTCTCAGATAATGTGGTAGTAGTCGAGGAAAGCGTTGTTCAAAATTTTAGCAAGATTGGTCAATAACAATGCGCTTGCAGTGGCTCTTACAATATACATATATGACAGCTATATCTAAATCTGGGCCGATTTCTATGATATTCATCAGTAATATTGAGGGTCCTTCGTGCAAAATTTCGACTGAATCGAATAACAAATTATCACTTTTTGCAATATTTCTTAAAATCGAACGAACATATATATGGAAGCTATATCTAATTCTGAACCGTTTTCGAGCAAACTTCTCAAATAAAGTGGTAGTCGTCGAGGAAAGCGCAGTGCAAAATTTTGGCAAGATTGGTCAAACAATGGGCTTGTAGTGGCACTTAGGGTGAAAATCTGGTAATATACATATGTGCCAGCTATATCTGAATCTGTGCCGATTTCTTTCAATTGCACCAGTAGTATCGAGAGTCATAAGAAAATCCTTGCTGCAAAATTTCAACAGAATCGGTTAACAAATGACCATTTTATTGCATTATTTCTGCAAATCGGACGAACATATATATGGGAGCTATATCCAAATCTGAACCGATTTCAAGCAAACTTCTCAGATATTGTGGTAATTATCGAGGAAGGTGTTTTACAAAATTTTGGGAAGATTGGTCAGTAAATGCGCTTGCAATGGCTATAGCAGTGAAAATCGGGCTATATATATATATATATATATATATATATATATATATATATATATATATATATATATATATATATATACATATATATATATATATATATATATATATATATATATGAGAGCTATATCTAAATCTGAACTGATTTCCATGAAATTCACCAGAAATATTGAGAGTCAAGAGAAAATCCCTCCTGCCGAATTTCCAGAAAAACGGGAAAAATTCCATTTTATTCCAATATTACTGCAAATCGGACGAACATATATATGGGAGCTATATATAAATCTGAACCGATTTTGATCAAACTCTATGTATGTTGTGGTCATCATTGAGGAAAGCGTTGTGCAATATTTTGGCAAGATTGATCAATAAATGTGCTTGCAATGGCTATAGGAGTGAAAATCGGGGGACATATATATATGTGAGAGCTATATCTAAATCTGAACCGATTTCCATGAAATTCACCAGTAATATTAAGAGTCAAGAGAAAATCCCTCCTGCCAAATTTCCAGAAAATTGGTAAACAAAAGACCATTTTATTGCAATTTTACGGCAAATCTGACGAACATATACAAGGGAGCTATATCTAAATCTGAACCGATTTTGACCAAACTCTATGTATGTTGTGGTAGTCATTGAGGAAAGCGTTTTGCAATATTTTGGCAAGATTGATCAATAAATGTGCTTGCAGTGGCTCTAGGCGTGAAAATCGGGCGATATATATATATATATGAGAGCTATATCTAAATCTGAAGCGATTTCTATGAAATTCACCAGTAATGTCGAGAGTCGTAAAAAGGTCCTTCATGCCAAAATTTCGAGAGAATCGGTTAACAATTGACCATTTTATTGCATTATTACTGAAAATGGGACGAAAATATATATGGGAGCTATATCCAGATCTAAACCGATTTTTTCCAATTTCAATAGGCTTCGTCTCTGGACCGAAAAACATGTCTGTACCAAATTTCAAGAGGAACGGATGAAAACTGCGACCTGTACTTTGTACACAAATTAACATGGACAGACGGACGGACAGACAGACAGACAGACAGACAGACGGACGGACGGACGGACAGACAGACGGACGGACAGACAGACAGACGGACATAGCTAAATCGATTCAGAAAGTGATTCTGAGTCGATCGGTATACTTATCAATGGGGTTATCTCTCTTCCTTTTTGGGTGTTACGAACTAATTCACTAACTTATAATACATGCAAATATGCCCATGTACGTTCCATTAAGGAACTGGGGCAAACTTCTTACCAATCAATGAGTGATGTTATCTCTCTCAATGGGGTTATCTCTCTTCCTTTTGGGTGTTACAAACTTATAATACCCTGCACCACAGTAGTGGTGTCCACATCTCATGCAAATGCAAATATGCCCATGTACATTCCATTAAGGAACTGGGGCAAACTTCTTACCAATCAATGAGTGCTGTCCGATTCAATTTTAATCTCAATGATAAGGGACTCCTTTTTAAAGCCGAGTTCGAACGGCGTGCCGCAGAGCGACATCTCTCTGGGGAGAAGTTTTTACATGGCAAAGTACATAACAAATGTCGCCCGCATTAGGAGTGGATAAAGACTGCTGAAACATTTTCTGATGTTCCTGCCAGGATTCGAACCCAGGGGTTCAGCGTCATAGGTGGACGGTGGCCTCCACATCTCATATTGTTTACGTTTTAAAAGCACCAACATTTTCTTTGAGTGTATTAACCCTACTCGACTTTCCTCCACTTCCACCCCCACCCATCAAATACCACTTATTATGTATTTGGCTCGTTCGTTATGAGAGCTTTTATTGTCGATTCAGCATAAATGCAAATGAATACAAAATTTTGTGTTCCGAAATTTTTACTATCAAAAGGGCGTATTATGAAAATCGCATTATGGCCTCTCATATTTCATTGCACAATGTAGCGCATTGGATGGAATCGACCGACAACAACAACAACAACAGCAACAAACACCACCACCACCACCATAATAATTGCAGTTTGAAAGAGTGCTAGAGAAGTGAAGTGTCAGGGCACTGGCTGCATTGGACAAGAGTTTATAATGCAGGAAAATGGCATTAAATGCAATTAAATGGTCATACACACATAGAATATGTAAGTCAACTTAGAAATCACAAAATGTTCAACATGCAACTACAACGTGTGCATATGCAGATGCTTAATTGTGAATGCGCTTATATAAATTGCATGCTAGTTGAGTTCAATTTTGAATATTTTCCCGCATTGTGTATTAACCTAGAAAGAAATTTCGAAAAGCTCAACAATTAAGAACAACATTGGATTTTACTAATTTGCAATAAATTGGCTTTTACATTTGGAATTAATAATTGGACAAACAAAGAGAATTAATTGGAAACCAGGAACTAATAACTCAAGGGAGTTGTTCTTTCTTATTTCCACATATAACCCCAGCACTAGGGTTAGCATGTCCGCCTATGGCGCTGAAGGGCTGGGTTTGAACCCTGGCAAGGACATCCGCAAAACAATTTTGGCGATGATTATCTCCTCCTAATGCTGGCGACATGTGTGAGGTACTATGCCATGTAAAAACTTCTCCCCAAAGAGGTGTCGCTCTGCGGTATGGCATTCGGAATTGGCTATAAAAAGGATTTCACTGAGCTTAAACTTTAAGTGAACTGTACTCATTGATATGAGAGAAGTATCCATTGTTTCTTAATGGAATGTTCACAGGAAGTTTAGTATTAGGTAGGTTCAGTGAGTTCCCCACCAAAGGTGTGCGGGATCTGGTCTTGAGAAATGTAAGGTCTCCACATGTAGTAGATGGACAACTAACTATTCCAAAACTAGGCCTGGATAGATTTGTATACCCAAAACCGAAGGAAGCTGGTGCATTTATTCTGTCTGTCACACATCGAAACATCGATTTCCGATCCAAAGTGAAGACAATCTTGTCAAGTCTTTGAAAAATTGAGGTATTAATCGGAAATATTTCACAGATTCTTTTTAATACCCTACACCATAGGATGGGGGTTTACTAATTTCGTCATTCTGTTTGCAACTCCTCGAAATATTCGTCTAAGATCCCATAAAGTACAATATATATATTCTTGATCGTCGCGACATTTTAAGTCGAACTATCCATGTCCGTCCGTCCGTCTGTCTGTCGAAAGCACGCTAACTTCTAAAGGAGTAGAGCTCGTCGCTTGACCCCCTTTCACCGTCTGTGGAAACTTCAAACAAATCAGTTCAGCCTTTTTTGAGATTATCCCCACCATAGGATGGGGGGTTACTGATTTCATCATTCTGTTTGTAACTCCTCGAAATATTCGTCTAAGATCCCCTAAAGTACACAATATATATTCTTGATCGTCATGACATTTTAAGTAGATCTAGCCATGTCCGTCCGTCTTTCTTTCGAAGAAGAAAGGCTATTCTCTACCGTTTGAACATGACGAGGAATGTACGATCTGACACTGCACGGAAGCTGGACATTGAAAAGCTGCAAACACAACAAATGGCAGCGGCATACTCCACTCGACTGACCCAACTGCTTCATAAAACCACTCCTTGTTCCGATGATAAAATATAATGGCGCAGTGGCAAACTATTGCCCATTCCATGGAAAATGCCGCGAAATCCGCACTTGGGCACCGGAAGCCTCCTCCAAAAAAACCCATGGTACGACCAAGAGTGTCAAGATGCTACTGAAGCCAAGAATGCGGCATATAGAGCAACCCTGCAATCAGTAGCAACGTGCCAGATGAAGGAGAGGTATCGGGAGAAAAGGAGAGAGAAGAAACGTCTATTCCGCAGAAAGAAAAAGGAAATGGAAAGACGCGAGTGTGAGCGAATTGAGATGTACAGGAGTCATAATGAAGTCCGGAAATTCTACCAAAGAATTAAACACCAAACCGATGGCTTTGGGGCAGGCACATCCTCTTGCAGAGACAAAGAAGGAAATCTGGTAACTGATGCAGACAACATGCTGAGGATATGGAAAGAACATTTTACCCAACTGCTAGCGGCCGATGTTGGCGGCGAAGAGGATACCGCAGAACCAATCAATGATGATGGTAAAGAATGTTTTCCTCCTAGTCAGAATGAGGTCCATGTAGCAGTAACCCGACTAAAGAACAACAAGGCAGCAGGAGCCGACGGGTTAGTCGCTGAACTATTTAAGACCGGAGGCGACACGCTGATAAGGCGTATGCATCAGCTTATCTGCGGAGTTCTGTCTAAACCGTCATGCTGTACGGACGTACTGTGATTGTCGGTAATATATTGGAATTTTTTGCGAGTTTTCGGAGAGAGAGACTCTTTTGTGATTATAAAAAAAACTTCAAGCGTATAAAGAAGTTAAAAAGTAGCCTTAATAAGAATTTACTTCTTTACTTTCTTGGGTCATGAGTAAGAGCGATGCTCTTTTCTCAAAATCTTTAAGTGCGGAATCATGTTCAGTGATCAGCCAAAGAAAACGAAAAAGTGATGATAAAATGGAAAACAACAACAAACAATTAAGAAGCAATTACTACACATTGCTCGATATTGACGATGATTTTCAGTGTGATACAACAGCACTATCCAATTTTGAGAAACATGTGCAAAATAATAACAACAACACAGGCCCATCAACAAGCAACCCATCTTCGCTGCATTACAACAATGCAACAACAAACCCATCTGAAAACATAGAGCCCCATGCATCTATGCCCAACAACAAATCAAATGTTAATACGCAAAGCGCATCAAATGAGCAAAACAAAAAAGAAAAAATTCCGCCCATTAATATATTTAATTTGGAAACCAATGAAATAATTGAATTTGTAAAGAATGGACTAAAAATTGCAGACTTTAAAATTAAACATTATCCTAGAAATAAAAAAAATACATTATTTTTGAATTGTATAAAGAGTTTTGTACGAGTTACGTCATATCTAAAAAAAACCAAAACAAAATATTACACATACACCCCAAAATGTGCCAAAAACAAAACGTTCATATTAAAAGGTCTAGAGCAAAACATAAAAATAGAAACAATTCTTGAAGAACTACGTGAATACGAAACTGAAACACTGAAATTTGTAAAAGTCAGTCCTTTTCAAACTAGTAAAACTAAAAGGGAAGGCAAAACACTGCCCATGTTCTTAGTTCAAATTAAATCTGAAGGCAACATAAGAGAACTGCGATCAATCACAGGAATCTTGCACAGAGTTATAAAGTGGGAACCACTAAAAAAAGATGAAATACCTCAATGCCGTAGATGCCAAGGATTTTTCCACAGTGCATCGAATTGTTTTTTGGAACCAAAATGCGTTAAATGCAACCAATCACACGAAATAGGAAAATGCAATACACAACTAGTGGATACAACTGAAAGGGAAAAGCTCTTTTGTGTGCTTTGTAAAAAGTACGGTCACCCCGCTTCGTATAGAGGCTGTGAAGAATATAAAAAATTGAAACAGAAATTAATGGAAAGAAAAACCAATCAAAATACGAATAGAAACCATAACTATATTAGCGTAAATAAAAATATAAGTTATGCAAATGCTCTTAGAATTAATGGACAGGAACCTTATGTAAACCAAAATATTGGGAATGATTTCTTTCAAAACCTTCAATTTTCCATACAGAATATCGCAAACCAAATAGCTAATTTACAAAAACAATTACAAAATCAAGCAGCAAGAATAGATGCTTTGTACTCAGCTCTTGAAATTAATAACTAATGGCTGTAAATACTTCCGATAAATTTATAATTATACAAATAAATGTTAACTCACTAATAAGACTTAATAGAAGGTATGATCTCCAACTTTTTTTGAAAAAATACAAACCTGATATTATATTACTCAATGAAACAAAACTTGGAAATAAACATAAATTATCATTTGATGGTTATAATTTCATAAGAAAAGATAGAAATTCTGGTTCTAGAGGAGGTGGTACAGGAATATTAATAAGAAACAATATACATTTTAAGGAATATGCAACGCCGAGGTTTCGCACCCTAGAAACATGTGTGATAAAAATCCCAATGTCGGGCAATAGGCAGATATTTATAATATCAGCATATTATCCCGCGGGGAATAATAATTTAGATTTCAAGAATGATCTCAAGAGACTATATGAGTATCTTAAATTGGATTACATAGATAATTATTATATACTTGGGGGCGATCTGAACTCCAAACACAGCTCGTGGGGCAACACGATTGGTAATGATAAGGGAGTATCTCTGTTCGACTGGTTATATGAAAACGAGATTCAATATCGGTGTAAACTATACGCCTCGAGCTCACCCTCCTTCCCTCGCAGTGGTTCTTTTTTGGACATATTTATTGTAGATTCGAGACTGATCATTCATGAGACAGGAAATAGTGTTAACTGTTTGGAGACGCTAGATTATGATAGTGACCATAATGCGGTGAAGATGGTAGTTTCTAGGAATACGCAGGCGGAACCACTTGATTTTTTGCAGTCTAGTGTGACACGAACACTAGATTTTAAAAGGACTGATTGGAAGAAATTTGAGAAACTGATTATGCAAGCTCTGAACAATGATAGCTTTATCCCAGCCAATAGAAATTTATCAAATGACGAAATAATTTTCCATGTTGAAAGATTAAACAATATAATAACCAATGCAATTGATAAAAGTGTCCCATCTTTTAAGGAAAAAGACCGTTTGAAAGAATTATTAAACCCAGTTATAAAAACTCTTCAGAAAGAGAAAAGCAGGATTTTAACGGTTATTAAGAAACACAACAGATTTCAGAATGTACTTAATCCCACTGTTCTATGTTTTATGAAAAATAGACTTAAGATGGTTAGAAAACTCCTACAAGACAATTTCGTTATTTCAATGAATAAAAAGTTGGAGCAAAAGTTCAACAAAATTAATTCGTCCAACCCATCCACTATGTTTTCCGAAGCCAAAAAAATACTTAGAAATCGTAAAGCCGACAACATTAATATTTTGAAAATTCCTCCTGAAGACATGTGTCTCTTACATCGAGCTGAAATTGATCATCGGACACTACGAATTGAGAACGGATCTGATAAATATGTATTAGAGGACGAAGGACATATATTGAACTTCATAGGAGCTTATTTAGAAAGTATTTATTCCTCAAAAAGTACTGATGAGACGAATTTGGTGCATAGGGAAGTTATAGAAGTCTTCAACTCATTTTTGGAAGACAAAGTGAGATATGAAGAGGGCTCAAATACGATAACGAACTTCAATGATATGAACTTGGCCAATGATCCACTTGCCTCTAATTTGGATTATTTTACTTCTCGAGAGGAAATTTTGTACATCTTCTCCAAATTAAAAGGAAAATTATCGTATGGAATTGACAAGATACCCAATATTATACTTAAGAAAGTCCCTATGCTATTGATATTTGAGTATTTGACACTATTTAACAATATGATTAACAATGCTTTCTTCCCAAAGCACTGGAAAATAGCAAAGATGGTTGTCATTCCTAAGAAAGATAGGGACATTACTCATCCCAAGAACCTAAGGGCCATAAGTTTGCTGCCTAATATTAGCAAAATATTTGAGATTTGTTCTAATAATATTATAAGCCAACAGTGTCTGAAACTAAACTTAGTGTGTGAGAAGCAATTTGGTTTCAAACATACGCACTCTACGATTCATGCAGTTAATTTATTAGTATCGAACATACAGTGGAATTGGAATAAACTTTCGTGTACAGGGGCATGTTTAATCGACTTTGAAAAGGCATTTGACAATATTTGGATACCAGCTCTAATTTATAAGATGCTCAGTTACAAACTTCCTTTTCATCTCGTTGTTTTAGTCTACAACATGATAAATGAAAAGGAATATATTATAGGAAAGGGAGCGAATTGTAGCTCGAACGTTTTTAAGATGATAAATGGCTTACAGCAGGGAACAGTTAATGCCCCAATCTTATTCAATTTATATATACACGATTTATTAGATAGGACACAGAATATTATTGCGTTTGCTGATGATATAATTATATATGAGTTTGGTTATAATATGGCTGATATAAAAAACAAGCTACAAGCTGCTTTTAATGTTGTTGAGCAGTACAGTATAGACTGGAATATGAAGATAAACTTGCACAAATGTGAGGCTATCCTGTTTCGTCCTCCAGTTGGCAAATGCAACTGGAATATAAGGAGAAATTGGAAAGATTTCCGAATTCGATCCAGGGAGGCTAACGTAGATATACCAGTAAAGGATGAAGTTAAATACTTAGGAATATATTTGGATAGATTTCTATATTTTAACTCACACATTAATAAACAGATCTTAAAGGCTAGAAATGCGTTTTTTGCTTACAAATCTATATTTTTTTCTAAGAAGATTGTTAAGGAAATCAAAATTATGATATACACATCGGTTGTGCGATCGATTTTATGCTATGGTGCGCCAATTTGGTTTAACATATCACCCTCTTATATGGAAAAAATCAGAAAACTCGAAAGAAAATGCCTACGTTCCTGCACCTCTCTTTATAGAACACCTAGTAGTAATTACCAAAAATTTGTATCCAATAGAGTATTATATGAAGCTGTAAACATAAATAGAATAGACAATTTTATAATTAAAACAATTAGAAATCATATAATGAAATCTACTGAAAATGTTACAAACAATTTGATTATGGCCTCTTACTACGCTGATGATTTATATATTAACAAATGCTTGGAAACGGGGTTCGTTCCACCTGAAGCTTTTCTTTATCTAGATAAATTACGTTGTATTCAAGACAATTTTGGTATTCCTACATTTTACCATATATATAGAAGAGCCAATATAAAATCTTTCGACATAAATAACCCTGGCGTTGATACTAGATTTGATACCACAATAACTCAAAGAGATAAGATTGACAGTTTAGGCATACAAAGATATTGGTGGCATAGGCCATAATCATCTTGTTTTATACTCCTTGACACTTTTTTAACCTAAATATAAAAATATACATGAGTGATGTTTTTTGTTCAAATTTTTTCATTGCGATACATTATATATAAGCTTATTTTAGGCTTAATTTATTATAACGAACTATGTAATAAAAACTATCTATTATATTAGAATTACTAGAGCATTCCTATGGGAACAGTGTAAGGAATTACTATACTATATAATATATCTATTTGTTTATTAATAGAACTATGTATTAATTAACTGAAATAATAAACATTTAAAAAAAAAAAAAAAAAAAAAAAATCAGCTTATCTGCGCAATCTGGAAAGAAGAACGCATACCCGATGATTGAAACCTCAGTATACTATGTCCCGTACACAAGAAAGGAGACAAGACGGAATGTGCCAATTAAAGAGGAATAATTCTCCTCCCCATCGCTTACAAGATACTATCGAGCATACTATGTGAAAGATTAAAACCTAAAGTCAATGAGATAATTGGGCCCTATCAATGCGGCCTTAGACCAGGTAAATCCACCCTGGACCAGATATTCACACTGCGCCAAATCCTGGTAAAGACCCGAGAAGGACAAATTAACACCTACCATCTACAAAGCCGCCTTCGATACTCCTTTACGTTCAAAGGTATTTCAAGCCATGTCTGAGTTTGGTATCCCTGCAAAATTAATACGACTCTGCAGGATGACACTTGCTGATACGCGTTCCTCAGTAAGAATAGGAAAGAATCTCTCCGAACCATTTAATACCAAACGAGGTTTCAGACAAGGAGGCAGCCTCTCGTGTGATCTCTTTAATATCCTGCTGGAGAATATTATACGAGATGCAGAAGTGAATAGATATGGCACACTTATCACAAGAGAGCACATGCTACTCGCCTATGTCGACGACGTCGTTAACATAGGTCGGTCACCGGAAGTAGTAACTGCTGCCTCTGAAAGAATCGAAAGAGAGTCAGTGAAAATGGGTCTGGCAGTAAATGGAGATAAGACGAAATGGATGGTTTCAACTCCCAAAAAACCTTGCACAACCGAGCAGATAGAGAAAATGGAGAAAGTTGGGAACCACAACTTTGAGATAGTCAGTAACTTTATTTACCTCGGCACCGCCGTAACCGAAACGAATGACACCAGATTTGAGATTAAGCGAAGAATAATAATGGCAAACAGATGCTACTTTGGACTAAGTAAGCAGTTTAGAAACAAGGCCATCTCTAGACAGACGAAGACTACACTTTACAAGACACTGATACTACCCGTGCTGTTATATGGTTCTGAAGCATGAGTACTTGTGAAAGCAGATGAGGCAGTGCTTGGAGTATTTGAGAGAAAGATTCTTCGTAAAATATATGGACCAGTTTGCGTTAACGGGGAATATAGGCGACGTATGAACCACGAGCTGTATGACGACGATAGCATAGTTACACGCATCAAAATACAACGGCTGCGTTGGCTAGGTCATGTTGTCAGAATGGATGAAGAAGCTCCAGCAAGGAAGTCTTTTGAAGGCAAACACGGTGGTACACGCAAACCGGGAAGACCAAAAGCCCCATGGAAAGATCAAGTTGTGGGAGACACCTCGAAACTTGGTGTCCGAGATTTTAGAATGAGCACAGAAGATCAAGGCGCTTGGAACGCTATTCTACGTTCGGCTAGTGGAACAAATATTCTGTCATGGCCAACTAAAGTAAAGTAAGTAAAGCTTTCCGCTTGACATTTTGCTCAAATGATTCTTATTAGTGTAAGTCGGTTGGGTCCATGTTTTGAAATAGCTGCCATATAAACTGATCTTGGGTCTTGACTTGTTGAGCCTCTAGAGGGCGCAATTCTTATCCGATTGGAATGAAATTTTGCACAACGTGTTTTTTCATGATATCCAATAACTGGTTCAAATCGGTCCATAACCTGATATACAATAACTGAGATATATACACATCTTGGGTCTTGAGGGCCTCTAGAGGGCGCAATTCTAATCCGATTGGAATGAAATTTACCAAAACGTGTTTTGTTATGATATCCAACAATTGTGCCAGGTATGGTTCAAATCGGACCATAATCTGATATAGTTGTCATATTAACCGATCTTGGGTCTTGACTACTTGAGCCTCTAGAGGGCGCAATTCTAGTTCGATTGAAATGAAATTTTGCCCAACGTGTTTTGTTATGATATCCAAAAACTGTGCCAAGTATGATTCAAATCGGTCAATAACCTGATATAGCTGCCACGTAAACCGATCTTGGGTCTTGACTTGGGTCTTCAACCTCTAGAGGGCGCAATTCTAATCCGATTGGAATGAAATTTTGCACAACGTGTTTTGTTATGATATTCAATAGCTGTGCCAAGTATGGTTCAAATCGGTCTATAACATGATTAGCTGCCACATAAACCGATCTTGGGTCTTGACTTGGGTCTTCAGCCTCTAGAGGGCGCAATTCTGATCCGATTGGAATGAAATTTTGCACGAAGTATTTTGTTATGATATCTAACAACTGTGCCAAGTATGGTTCATAACCTGATATAGCTGTCATATAAACCGATCTTGGGTCTTGACTTCTTGAGCCTCTAGAGGACGTAATTCTCATCCAATTTGGCTGAAATTTTGCATGACGTGTTTCGTTATGACTTCCAATAACTTTGCCAAGTATGGTTCAAATCGGAGCATAACCTGATATAGCTGTCATATTAACCGATCTTGGACCTTGACTTCTTGAGCCTCTAGAGGGCGCTATTCTAATCCAATTAGAATGAAATTTTGAACAACGTGTTTTGTTATGATATCCAACAACTGTGCCAAGTATGGTTTAAATCGGACCATAACCTGGTATAGCTGCCATATAAACCGATCTTGGATCTTGACTTCTTGAGCCTCTAGAGGGCGCAATTCAAGTCCGATTTGAATGAAATTTTGCACAACGTGTTTTGTTATGATATCCAACAACTGTGCCAAATAAGGTTCAAATCGGTTCATTACCGATCTGGGATCTTGACTTCTTGAGCCTCTAGAGGTCGCAATTATTATCCGATTTGCCTGAAATTTTGTTCGACGGATCCTCTCATGACCATCAACATAGGTGTTTATTATGGTCTGAATCGATCTATTGCCAGATACAGCTCCCATATAAATCGATCTCTCGATTTTACTTCTTGAGCCGCTAAAGGGCGCAATTCTTATTCGAATTGACTGACATTTTGCACAGGTCTCCAACATATAATTTAATTGTGGTCCGAATCGGACCCTATCTTGATATCGCTCTAATAGCAAAGCAAATCTCTTCTTTTATTTTTTTTTTTTTTTGCCTAAGAAGAGATGCCGGGAAAAGAACTCGACAAATGCGATCCATGGTGGAGGGTATATAAGATTCGACCCGGCCGAACTTTTTACTTGTTCGGCCGGGCCGAATTCTTTTTCTTTTTGCTTTTACTTGTTTTTTATCCGATTTCGCTAAAATTTGAAACAGTGAGTAGGTTAAGGCTTCCCAACATCCGACCTAAATATGATTCTGATCGAACTGTATTTAGATATAGCTACCATATAGACCGATCTGCCGATAAGGGGACTGAAGCCCATAAAATCTTTATTTATTACTCAATTTCTCTGAAGTTTGAAACAGCGAGTTTTTCTGAGCCTCACAATATCTGATCGTTCAGATCGGTTTATAATTGGATATATCTGCCAAAAAGGCCAATATTTTCTTCTACAAATCTGAATAATAACATATATTGGGTTGCCCAAAAAGTAATTGCGGATTTTTTAAAAGAAAGTAAATGCATTTTTAATAAAACTTAGAATGAACTTTAATCAAATATACTTTCTTTACATTTTTTTCTAAAGCTGATAACTGACAGAAGAAAGAATGCAATTATAGAGTCACAAGCTGTGAAAAAATTTGTCAACGCCGACTATATGAAAAATCCGCAATTACTTTTTGGGCAACCCAATGTATTTGACCACTCAATGTCCGTATCAAATTTGGGTGCTTAAGTTTTCCAATTTCCCCGGATTGTGGCAATGGTGGATAGCCAAAATTTGGCCCGGTCGAACTTCATGCCTTTTTACTTGTTTCCACTTCTTGTAGAATTTTAGTCTAAAGGCTGCTCATTGCCTAGTCAATTTGTCATAGCTTTGATTGACTTTGACAAAAAAGGTCCAGTAGGATTTTTTTTAATTAGCACGAATGAAGCAAAGAAATTGGTGTGAATATAAAAATTAAAAAAAAAATGAGGCGTTAGTTGAATTGTTTTTTTTTTACCCATTTTTTAATTACTCAAAGGCAAACTGGTAACGAATAAAATTTCTCAATAAAAAAATTATGAATATGCCCATATACACCATCTCCTTTTGTTAACATCGAATAAGCATAAGGAACCAATAGCTCATGGTATGAGCAACTCATACCCAAAAACATGAGGGCATACCAACAGCCTACTAACTACTCATCAACATCTTCATCATCATCATCATCATCATGGTGGGCAAATGAATGGAAAACGAAAAATAAAGTGAATTAAAATCCATAACAGTGTGAAGAAGTGCTGAAAAAAAGTGGAATTATTTGTTGTTGTGGGGAAAAAAAAACCATCAAAGCGAAAAAAAATTCTTCCCAAAAAAGTCGAAATTGGAAAAAAGACCTTCGCAGTATAATGAACGCTATGGATGACTAAAGTGGCAACATTAAGCAGATGCTCCACGCACACACACACACACACACTCACACCAACACACTTTATAAGCCAGCAAAAAATAAACTGAAAATTATGAAAAGAGGCAAATAGTCTGAAAAAGAGAGAAGTAGCAAAAAAAAACCTGAAATACGAAAACGAAGCTGAAAATATGTTAAAAGCATTAAAGCACCAACACCGCCAGTTCCCGGCAAACAAATTGCGAACAAAACACTGAAACAGTTTCCGAAATGCAGGCGAATGGACCAAGAAGTAGTAGGAGATCATAAATGCCACCCACAACAGCTCTAGCAATTGGCAGAGAAGAGAAGAATAAAACTCCTACAAATGAACTGAGTTGGCTGATTTTCATGCCACCACTAACGTTAAAAGCAAATTAGCATAAATTTTATTTTCGAAGCACTTTAGTTGAACAAACAAACCAACGATGAATGGGAAAAAAATCGCTACAGAATCCTACAAATGACGACCCTCACTAAAGAATATGCCTGTGTTTTTTTTTTTTTGTTGGCTGGTATGGGAGCGTATTGTTGAAAGAATGCTTTTAGAATTAAAAAGAAATACAAGACTGTAAAAATGCTTTGGGAAAGGCCAAATGAACCATGATGGTGTCGTAATCCAATAAAGTCAAATTATTAGCCTAATAAATCACTTTTTCTGTTCTTTTTTCTTCTTCTTCCACGTAGCAGAGAGGTCAATTGTTTAAACAGGCTTGAAAATGTGCATTGAAAATCGAATTAAATTGAACGACAATGGCCTGTGATGATGGAACTCCCTCTTGGCCACCTTCATCCTCTCACAATCCTTTTTGGTAATTCTTATAGAATTTTTCCATTTAAAAGAAAAATAGTGTTGCCGTTCCATTTCCGTTTCCTTTTGCAAATTTTGCTTCTAGCATGCTTTCTAATCCGATTCTCTGCCATTAGCACATACACACATTCAACAGTTTTTTTTTGACAAGGGTTGCCAAGTGTAAGTTTATTCAAAAAGACGAAGATAACGCAAGTAAACGCGTGTTTAGAAGGGCGGGGTCGAACCTAATATACCCTCCAGCATAGATCAAGTTTTTTGAGAAGTTTTTTTTTCCACGGTTTTACCTTTTAGACAGAAACTAAATAGGTATAAAAAGACTCCAGAAAGGCTCCATCACGGAGGGAGGCAAAGTTGAATACATTACCAAAGAAGCGCGCGGACACTGAGATTTCAGGTAAGGCTATGGCTCCCAAAAGAGCGTCACAGCCTCATCGGAATAGGGAGAGGGTTACTGAGCCGCCCTCTTACGGCAAAAGAGCCAGGAGGCACAATTATATAATCGTACACTGTCATCGACATTAGCTGTGCATTCGGTAAGATTCCACCAGATCATCCGTCCTAAGGCGAGGATCTGGTTATGAGTAGATCTTGAAACAGGTGTTGAACCTTGGAGAGGATCCATCGATTTAAATCATGGGCCACGAGTACAGTGGGATTTGCTGGCATTATCAGGTTATAATGACATCCTAAGGAAACTCGTGGGACGAATTATCATTTCCCAGCAGGGCGCAAAGCTCTGCATGGCAAGGAAGAGGGATATCCCTCAACTCATAAAGGCGATGGTTTTCATCAAAGGATAAGCCAAGTCAGAGCGCATACTGGGATTTAAAGGTAACCAAAACGAATGCTTTCAAATGAAAATTTGCTCTTGAACTTTCTATTAAGGAACATCGGCAAACTTCTCACAACTAAGAAGTTTGCCGATGTTCCTTAATAGAAAGTTCAAGGGCAAATTTTCATTTGAAAGCATTCGTTTTGGTTACCTGTCCGATTCAAGTTTAAGCTCAATGATAAGGAGTCTGCTTATAGCCGAGTTCGAACGGCGTGCTGCAGCGCAACACCTCTTTGTAGAGAAGTTTTAGCATGGCTGCCATACCAAATGGTACGGGACCTCACAAATGCCGACAGACATGCTAACCTCTGCGCTTCAATGGCCTCCAAAAACGATGGCTTGGTCGTGTTGAAATGGGAGTTCTTCTGCAGGGAGGAGAGGGGCGAAAGACAAACAATAACTCGTATAATAATTGCGCCCTCTAGCGGCTCAAGAAGAAAAATCGGGAACACGCTTTATATGGGAGTTGTATCAGGCTATCGATCGCTTCAGACCATATTGGATATGTATGTTAAGGGTCATGGGAGAAGCCGCTGTAAAAAATGTTATCCAAATCAGATGAGAGTTGCGCCCTCTAGCGGCTCAAGAAGTCAAGATCCAAGATCTGTTTAGATGACAACTATAATAGGTTATGAAGCGATTCAAATCATACTTAGCATAGTAGTTTTAAGTCATAACTAAACCTTTCATGCATAATTTCAGCAAAATCGAATGAGAATTGCGCCCCCTATTGGCTCAAGATGTCATGATTCGATATCGGTTTATCTGGCAACTATATCAGGTTATGTACCCATTTGCACTATACTTAACACAGTTGTTGGAAGTCACAATAAAGCACTTCACGCAAAATTTCATCCAAATCGGATGAGAATTGCGCCCCCTAGTGGTATAAAATGTCAAGATCAGATATCGGTTTATATGACAGCTATATCAGGTTATGGGCCGATTTAAACCATACCCAGCACAATCGTTGGAATCTATAACAAAACACTTTATGCAAAATTTCAACCAAATCGAATGAGAATTGCGCCCTCTAATGGCTCATGAAGTCAAAATCCAAGATTGGTTTATATGGCAGCTATATCAAAACATGTACCGATATAGCCCATTTACTATCCCAGCCGATCTACACTACTCCTTCAAAAGTTGGCGTGTTTTCGATAGACAGACGGACGGACATTGCTAGATTGACTTAAAATTTTATGATTATCGAGAATATATATATTTTATGGGCCTTACACGAATATTTAGAGGTGTTATTTATATTTAGGTAGGTTCTTGAAATTTTGCATAAATACTTCTCATTGGTGTAGGTCGATTGGGCCTATGAATGGGCCAAATCGATCCATGTTTTGGTATAGGGCCATATAGAGCGATCTCAGATCTTGACTTCGTGAGCCTCTAGAGGGCGAAATTCTTACCCGATGTGGCTGAAATTTCGCATAAAGTATTTTGGTTTGACCACCAAGAACTCTGTCAAGTATGGTTCAAATCGGTTCATAACCTGGTATAGCTCCCATATGAACCGATTTCGGATCTTGACTTCTTGAGCCGCTAGAGGGCGCAATTATTATCCAATTTGGCTGAAATTTTGCATAAAGTATTTTGTTTTGACCACCAAGAACTCCGTCAAGTATGGTTCAAACCGGTTCATAACCTGGTATAGCTCGTACATAGACCGACTTCGGATCTTGACTTCGTGAGCCGCTAGAGGGCGCATGAAGTGTTGGTTTGCATGAAGTGTTGGTTTTGACTTCCAACATCTGTGTCATGTATGGTCTAAATCGGTTCCTAGCCTGGTATAGCTTCCATATAAATTGATTTCGGATCTTTATTCTTGAGCCGCTAGAGGGCGCAATTATTATCCGATTTGGCTGAAATTTCGCAAGAAGTATTTTGGTTCGACTATCAACAAATTTTCTCTGAATGGTTCATATCGGTTCACAACTTGATATAGTTGCATTATAAACCGATCTGTCGATTTTATTTCTTAAGCCTCTAGAGGGAGCAATTCTTATCAGATTTGGAAGAAATTTGGACAACTATTTCTTGCATGACTTTGAACATAAGTGTCAAATATGGCCTGCATCGGTCCATAACCTGATATAGCTCCCATAAAAACAGATCTCCAAATTTTATTTCATGAGCCACTATAGGGCGCAAATCGTATCCGATTTGGCTGCTGTTGGTCTTCAACAGCCAAATTAAGTACGATTCATAACCTGGTATAGCTGAAAAGGCATATCAATTCTTATCCATTATCCCTTGTTTGTCTATGACGAAAGAATCGGCCAAAAAACTTGACAAATGCCATCCATGGAGGACACACGAAATCATCGGAATTAAGGTAGAATAAGGTTGAGTTTGGACATAACGGACTTTATGGTAAAGGAAGCCTTGAGGAGCACCCAATACTTAAAATCACATGGGTCTGATTGAATATTTCTGGGATTACTATAGAAAGAGACGGGCTACCTGGCGACCTATCTGGCAGTGCATGATAAGAGGCGAGGGTGGTGTTTGCCTTGACATCGAAGGGACTGTAAAAAGTGTGAAGACCGGCATACCCACCCAATCATTAGATATGTACCGGGTTGACCAGACATTTTATGAGCACTTCTATGGGTGACCACCAGAAATACCGATCCTGATTTAGGAGGCTTTTAAACCGTTCTGTAACGCAGCCGATGTCATAGTAGGTGGAATTCGTGTGTGAATCTTATTATGGGCAGTAAGATGACCGTGAGTGCTTTAATAACAAGGACGGTAAGGTCATGAAAAAGGCCTTTGGGGGCTGGGCTAAGAACCCTCTATAAAAGTTTAAGCCCCCCGTAGAAATTTAAAAACTAAGTTGAATTTGACAACATTTGGTAATTTTTATGCTTTGGTAATTTCGATGAAGAAAAAATGCAAAATAAGCATAGGTTGGTTCATGAGGACCACATCCATTTGAGCACTGGAGGTTATTCTAGATATCCGGCCCATAAAAATACAGATCACGTATGAGGCAGCCACCGCTGATATGAAACCTAATGCGATAAAAGAATGTGGATAGGAGCAGGTCATACCATCGCGGTATAATCGAGGCGACGATAGGAAACCTGGATGGGGTTTCGCATCGAATACCTAAGACGGCACTTGAGGTTGAATGCGAGATACTGCTGCCAGCGGCACGGTCTTGAATTGGCGGAACTCTAGTATACCATCGCAGAAGTTCATGCTACTGTTGATGGATGAAAGCTAAAGGACAGTGTGATCCTGGGAGACTACATTCAGAACCCAAGGACGATCTGCATCTTTTGGGTGCCAGACAATACAACAGTTTCAGAGCATATGTTGTCTTGGGATAGGCGGGGAGATGAGGACCACGCCAACCAGGGCTCTGTATACAGATTAAGTATGAGTCGACCAAGCTATGAGACTTATGGCAATGAGAGAGTATACATATGAGGTCCAATGCGAGGTACTGCTGCCACCGGTCTTGGTCTTAGATTGACAGAACTCTGGTATTAACATCTGGATGAGTATGCAACAAAGATCAAAAAGATCAAAGCTATAGGAAAAATTGGGACTGGAGGTCTACATTGAGAACCCAAGGACTGAGATCTGTTTCCCACTTCTACATCATTATACGGTCCTGCAGGGGGAGATCAACAGAGATGGAATTGCGGACTTTCAACTGACCATCAGGACCAAGACGGTAAGGGCATAAAAGATCTTGGATTGTAAGAAGGATATGAACCCCGTCTCATATCATCGTTTGGCTACCGAGCCGAAGCGGAGTACGAGAAAGTTGAAAGCACGATGGCGCCATCGCCCGGAGCCATCGCCCAGCGCCATCGCCCGGAGCCATCGCCCGGCGCCATCGCCCGGCGCCATCGCCCGGTCCCATCGCCTGGCCTCAACGCCCATACTCATAGCCCGGCCCCATCGCCTGGCCTCAACGCCCATGCTCATAGCCCGGCCCCATCGCCCGGCCCCATGGAGAAGTTTTTACTTGGCTTTTATGCAGGGTATAGTATCTCACAAATGTCGTCAGCATTAGGCGACACCTCTTTGGGAAGAAGTATCTACTTAGCTTTTATGCAGAGTATGGTACCTTAATAATGTTCTCGCTAGGACCTGAACCTAAGCGTTCAGCATCATAGGTGGACATGAAAACCTCTGCGTCACAGAGGCTATTAAATATTGACCCAGGGGAGACCGTTCTTCTGGAGAAACGTGGCTCCTCAAATTGGTCCACTTTCGTTCTCCTCATAAACAGGTTGATCTCAATCTTATCTGGCCTTCATTCAGATTACTAGGTCTAGCCCAATCGTATGACATCTCAAAGACCATTTCTGGTTAATTCGGGTTAATCCCTCCACCGCCTCAGTCAGTATCTATGGAGTGGCTATAAAATGCCCCCAAGTGCTATGCATGCTGACTTTATGTCATAGCAACACAATTTATCCACCTGTTTTTTAGCATTAGGTTTATCCAGTTATCCATGATTGGATCATTGTGTCGATTCTCACATTGTTAAAAGACCCCTCCATGTCAATGGATGCCACCAATGTGTAGGTCTTGCCATAGAAGGATACTTCGTTTTCATGCACAACCTCGTGGCAGTCTCCACCGACCTTCCCTTGACATAGGCATGCTGTTTGTATTTCAGTAGTTTGCTTATCAATTTATTGAACACTTCCCTGAATCATGGACGGAAGACTATACCAATTAGGGTTATACATCACTGTGATATATGAAAGTCCCTCTTTACAACAAACTTTCTAACCCTGGTAAATCTCCTCATTTACTAAAACTACATCTGGCTTGAATTTTCTCGGAGAGATTCCTTGCATGACTAGTGCCATATGGCAACTCATTCTGCTCTCATCTACTTTAAACTCCTCATAGACAAAGAATACTTAACTTTTAGTTCTATATGTCAATGTGTGAGTGATATTTTTTTCGTTTCCTTCTCATCCGATGCCTATCTAGTCTTATTCATATATAAAGTGGCTTTATTTACAGTTGGAATAGTCTCACATCAGCATCTGTATCACCATCATCATCGTCACCACCATCAATGTCGTTTTTATCGCCAACATCAACTAGAAAATCATCAGCATCATCGTCATCATGCTCAAAGTCCTTTGCTTACCTGATGAACTAACTCAGGAAGTTGGCTATGAGTGCGGGAAAAAACACAAGTCTTGAGCACCTAAAGGCAAGAAGAACAGAAATAGAAAAAGTCGAGTCGAGTCGAGTTGAGTTGAGTAGAACATTCCCATGCCCATAATAACACAGAGAATTCTTTTAATAGTATCCTTCTGTATTCTTTTAAGTTAAGAGATTTTTTTTTTTACCACTCAGCATCCTATCCGTCAAACGATTTTTTTATCATTCATTCTAAGGCTTTTTTGTTTTATTTGTCTTTTCAATTGACTTCATTCAGGATTTTGCACTTAAAAACAAGCCTAGCAAAAAACGAGAGATACTAAATTGTAGGGAATTGGATAGGCTGGTCTTTGTAAAACTCTTCGCCCTCCCTGGGGGTGCACCCATTTCGGGGGAGTCGTAAGGTACGCACGGTCTTAGACAAATTTAACCATTCATTAGTCTTGAGGTAGGAGTTTGCTATCATTCGTATACTAACTTGGAATGTTTTTGTGCCTAGATGAGATTTTCCTTAGGTTTCGTTTTGTTGTTTTCTTATTGTGCCAGATTTGGCAAGAATGTCATAAAACTGTGAATTCTTTTATTGAGATTTAATGATTATGACTTTGAGCGAAATCTGTGAAGAAATCCTCGGTGGATTTTTAGAATTTTATTCATTCATTTTCAATGAGATACCATCAACACCCACTTGGAGGATATTTTACCAAAGGATTAGGGATTTGAGGATATTTTGTAGGTGTATTAAATGTTTAAGTGTTGATAATTCTGTTAAATATATATAAAAAACAACAAAATTAAATGTTTGAGAAAAAAAAATGTGTTTTCATATAAAATTGGAAAGATAGGGGGCTCGGTGTCATATATAAATAAGATAGCATATCCGTCTAAGATGGTTAACACCTGTGTTCGAATAATGGCAAAACATTGCAACATTTTTAAGATGTGGTTAGTAGTGAACTCACATTATCAATGGGTGAGTCGAGAATTCATCTCTCAACAAAGGCATTGGTCTATTGCTTTTGTGGTATCACAATGGGCCAGAAGTCGCCTAAGAGTCTCAATGGACTAGATTTTTGTTGGAACTATTGAGTGGAATGAATATTTTTCAGCAACACATAATGTCGGTTGCGCCAGGCTCCACTAGACGACAAACGACTGATGTGCAGGGGTTTTTGGCGAAAACCCTGGTTTGAGTTTTGAGGACCGAATCTATCTCATATTCGCATGCCTATAATTTTCCTAGGCTATTGGCCTTCTCTGGAGTTGGCCACCGTAGCGCAGAGGTTAGCATGTCCGGCCATGACATGGCTCCGAATCCTGGCGAGAACAATAGAATACAAGTAAAAGTGTGCTAAGTTCGAGTTCGACCGATTTAAACTATACTCAGCACAGTTGATGAAAGTCATAATAAAACACCTCATGTAAAATTTCAGCTAAATCAGATAAGAATTATGCCCCCTAGTAGCTCAAGAAGTCAAGATCCCAGATCGGAATCTATGGAAAGACTTCTCCCCAAAGAAGTGTCTCACTACGGCACGCATTTTGGATTCAGCTTTCAAAAGGAGGCTTCATATCATTGAGCTTAAAACTTAAATTGGACAACACACATTGATATGTGAGAATTTTGCCTTGTTCCTTAGTTCATGGGCGAATTTGCATTTGTCTTGGCCTTCTCTTAGAATCCAATTCGCTCCTTGAGGGCTTTTAATAATAAAAAGTAAGAGAGTGCTATTTTCGGTTGGGCCGAATCTTATATACCCTCCAGCATGGATCGCATTTGTCGAGTTCTTTGCGCAGTATTTCTTTTTAGTCAAACAAAGAACTATGAATAAGCTCTGTTATGCTATTGGAGCTATATGAAGTTATAGTCCGATTCGGACCATAAATGAATTGAATGATGAACATTGTAGAAGTCATTGTGTAATATCTCAGTCCATTCGGATAAGAATTGCGTCTTGTAGAGGCTAGGGTAGGGTACCAAGCTATGGATCGATTCAGATCATATTGCACACATATGTTGAAGGCCATGGGAGAAGACGTTGTACAAAATTTGTGCTAAATCGAATAAGAATTGTTCTCTCTAGGGGGTCAAGAAGTCAAGATCCAAGATCCCGTGGTGAAAATAGGGAACTAAATTTTTTGATATCTGAAGGGGGGGCGGACCCTCCCCCTTACCCTAATTTTCAGAAACGCCAGATCTCGGAGATGGGAGGCGCGATTTAAGCAAAATTTTGTGTGTTCTCATATAGTACCCTAAAAATAAAAGTTTGGTATCTAAATTTCGGATGGGGTACCTAGGGGGGCCGCCCCACCCTAAAACCTACCAAACATAAATTTAGACCAATCATGACAATATGGGACTCAAATGAAAGGTATTAAGGATAAGAAAACGTATCTGATATCCAATTGTCGAACCAAGTGCTAGGGGGACCACCCCAACCCCGAAAACACCCCCAAATCGGACATATTTACCGACCATGACAATATGGGACTCAAATGAAAGGTATTTGCGAGTAGAATACGAATCTGATGACCAAAAGTGGGATCACGTTTCTGGGGGTCCACCCCTTCCCCAAAACACCCCCCAAACAGGACTTATTTACTGACCATGGGAATATGGGGCTTAAATAAAAGGTATTTCAGTGTAGAATTAGAATCTGATATCCAAATATGAGATTAAGTGTTTGGGGAGCCGCCTCTCCCCAAAAACCTCCCCCAAAGGGGACACATTTACGACCATAGTCACATGGGGCTCAAATGAAAGGTCTTTGGGAGTAAAGCACAAATCTGATATCAATATTCGGGAAAAGTGTCTATGGGGCCACCCCCACCCCCACAACACAACCCAAACCCCCAAAACACCCGTAAATCGGACATATTTACCGATCATGGCAATATGGGACTCACATGAAAGGTATTTGCGAGTAGAATACGAATCTGATATCCAAATGTGGGACCACGTTTCTGGGGGTGGACCCTTTCCCAAAACTCCCCCCAAACAGGACTTATTTACTGACCATGGGAATATGGGGCTTAAATAAAAGGTATTTGAGTGTAGAATTAGAATCTGATATCCAAATATGGGACCAAGTGTTTGGGGGGCCGCCTCTCCCCAAAAACATCCCCCAATGGGGACAAATTTACATATGGGTCTCAAATGAAAGGTCTTTGGGAGTAAAGAACGAATCTGATATCAATATTTGGGAAAAGTGTCTATGGGGCCACCCCACCCCCACAACACTACCCAAATAGAAAGTATTTGCTGACTTTTGCAATATGAGGCTCAAATAAGAGCCTGTCATGTTTGCCGACTATTAAAATATGGGGCTCAAATTAAAGGTATTTGGGAGTAGACCTTGTATCTGATATCAACATTAGGGACCAACTGTCGAGGGGACGTCCCACCAATATAACAACCCCCAAATAGGACGTATTTGCTCACCAAGACAATTTGTGTCGTAAAGAGAGTGGAACTAAATATTCATAGTTTTTAGGGCCAATACCGCAAACCGGACATATTTGCTGACTTTTGCAATAAGGAGTTTAAATGAGATTACAAAACGAATTTGATATCCAATTTTGAGGCCAATGGCAATATGTGGTTCAAATAAATGATATATAGATATATGAGATATATGAGCACGTTGCTGATATATTTTCCGGGTTTAGTGTTTGGGCGACCACCCCAATCCCCAAAACACCTCTAAATCGGCCATATTTACCGACCATGTCAATGTGGAGCTTAAATGAAAGGTATTGGGGGGTAGAGCAAGAATTTATACCCACTTTCGGGACCAATTTTCTGGGGGTCAACTCCTTTCCCAAAATACCCCACAAGCAGCAATTTTTTAGTGACCATCGACAAATGGGGCTCAAATAAAGGTATTTGGGAGTAGACTACGAATTTGATATCAAAATTTAGGACCATGTATTTAGGGCATCACCCCTATTTGGGAGTAGAATACTAATTTGATATCCAAATTTAGGACCATGTATTTAGGACATCATCCCTTCCCGAAAACATCGGGAAGGGATGATGTCCAAAAGGTAAAAATTTTTCGACCATGCCAATATGTGGTATTTAAGATTAGAAAACGAATTTGATAACCTATTTTGGGCCATGTGTTTGGGGGACGCCTCATCGTATAACTCCCCTTAACGAATGGCAATATGGGGTTTAAATAAATGGTTTTTGAAAGAACAGCACAATGCTGATATTTTTTCAGGGCCAAGTGCCTGGGGTACCACCACCAACTCACCCCCGAAAACACCCCTAAATCAGATATCATGAGAGTAGCGGGCTGAATTAAAGTATTTTAAGAATGGAGTACACCTGACATCCAACTTAAATTCGTAGACCAATGAAAATCATATGGGATTCGGACAATGCACTTATATTGTTAAACAATTAGTCAAGCGATATATTATACTCGTAGCATGGTATTTCACTATATTTTGGGCAACCCAATACTTTGTAGCGTCGGAAATGGATATTTCTATGTGTTGCATGTGGAATGACCAAATGAAAATACCTTTTATCCTGCTATGTTGAGTATAAAAATTCCTTGAAGGAATGAATTGAAATGTTTTGCTTCATTACTGGGAAAATGCATACCTGGCACTTTATTTCCTTAATATAAAAACTACAAAGATAATAAGTGCAATTAATGTTAGGACATAAGAAACTGCCAGCCAAGTACGTTTTCACAATTTTCACAAAGTGTAGGCAAGTAAACATCAAAACTTCTTTCGTGCATCCGTAACGACACAATGAGTGTAAAATAGACTAAGTCCAATAAAAAAAGTTATGATTAAATAAGGGTTTAACAAGGACATTTATTTGGAACAAGATAAAGTTTCCCCAATAGAACTGTATTATTTTAAAGATTTTCTTGCAATATTTTGAGTAGTGTGGTGTAATTACTCACTTTGTTTATGAATTGAGATAATCCATTTTTCAGTCTCATTCTTAGAGTTTAATAAAAAAATTCCCCTTTGACCAATTTTAGTTTGTCCTTCTTTGATTTGATTTTTCCTTCTTTGATTTTTTTGTCCTCGTTGCCAAGTCGATTTAACTCCTTATGCCATCAGCATATCAATAGCTCTTTCATGTTAACTCTAAGATACAACTACAACTACATCGTTTTGCCTTGTACATATTTTATCCTTGTCTATTACTTTGTAAACATAAATCTTAAACAAGGCTAGCACTCTTTCGCTTCGGTCCAATGACAGTTGGTGTAGAGACAGAGAAAATGCTTTGTTGGTTGTGTGGAACAAAAGGATCTACTCCAGAGATGCAGTAAGACAACAGCAACAACAATAAAAAGAACAACAAGGAGACCAGTGGCAGTATTTTTATTTCACTCCGCCTTTGTTCAGTTTCAATGAAGACAATTTTGTTATGAATTCACAACTACAACACTTGTCGTGCCAACTGAAGCGGCAGGAGTAAGAGGATGATGAGGACAACTAAAACGCATTGAAACAAAGAAGTGCCGTAATTGAAAGTTACTCTCAAGTACCTTCAATTGTTTCTTTTTTTTTCTCATCCAAAGGCCAAGTAGTCCGTTTTTGTTATAGTCTTAGTTTTATTTTTTTTTTTTTCATTTTTTTGAGTTGCTTATCCCTATTTGCTGACACAAATGAGAATATGAACGTTATGGGAAAAAAAGAGGCAAAATGGAGAAGTATGCATTTCAGGCCTTTTTTAATGAAAGACCAGGCGAAGTGGTCAAAGTATCTAAATGGAAGGACACTCAAAATGAATGAAGAAGATTGAGATGAAATGGTAAAAAAAAATTATTCAAATTTAACAAAAACGAAGTATGGCTAATGCTGTATAGAGTTATTTAGCAAAAATGCTTATTCGTCTGAATAAATTAAATGAAAACGAGAAAAGTTCGGGCAAGCCGAATCTTATGTTCTCTGCACCATGGATAGCATTTGCCAAGTTCACTGACCGGTATTTGCTTAAAGGCTAACAAGCGATAAAGGATAGGAATTGCTATGCTCTTGTCTCTGTACCAGGTTATGGACCGATTGGGCCCATGATTGGTTTGGATGATGGAGACCATAGTAAAAGTCGCTATGCAAAATTTCGGGGCAGTCCAATAGGGGCTCAAGAAGTAAAATCTGCCGATCGTTTTATATGGGAGCTATATCAGGTTATGGACCTATTCAGACCATATTTAGCACGTAGTTTGAAGGTCATAGGAAAAGTCATTATGCAAAATTTACAAAAAAAAAAAAGAAGGCGTTAAGTTCGGCCGGGCCGAACTTTGGATACCCACCACCTCGTGTATATATATAAACCACCTTTCATCAAAATCCGATGAAAATTGCATACGTTATGTCCCATAGCAGTTACATCGAAATATGTTCCGATTTGGACCAAATACTAATAAGTACAAGTTATTGATCAATTGTGTATAACAAAATATTGGTCTTTTCTAGTAGCTATATTAAAAAATAAACCGATCTGAACCATATGCGACACGGATGTCGAAAAGCCTAATATAAGTCACTGAGTCAAATTTCATTAAAATCGGATAATAAATGCGTCTTTGATGGGGCCAAGACTTTAAATCGAGATATCGGTCTACATGGTAGCTATATCCAAATCTGGACCGATTTTGCAGCAAAATGTCGAAGAGCCTAACGTAACGCACTGCCCCAAATTTCGGCGAAATCGGATAATAAATGCGCCTTTTATGGGCCCAAAACCTTAAATCGAGAGATCGGTCTATATGGCAGCTATATTCAAATGTGGACCTATCTGGGCCAAATTGAGGAAGGACGTCGTGGGGCCTATGGCCCCAAAACCTAAAGTTGAGAGATCGGTCTATATGGCAGCTATATCTAAATCTGAACCGATCTAAGCCAAATTGATGAACGAAGGGCCTAACGCAACTCACTGTCCCAAATTTCAGCAAAATTGGATTAAAAATGTGGCTTTTATGGGCCTAAGATCCTAAATCGGCGGATTGGCCTATATGGGGGCTATATCAAGATATAGTCCGATAGAGCCCATCTTCGAACTTAATCTGCTAATGAACAAAAAAAGACTCTGTGCAAAATTTCAGCTCAATATCTCTATTTTTGAAGACTATAGCGTGATTTCAACAGACAGATGGACGGACATGTCTAGATCGTCATAGATTTTTACGCTGATCAAGAATATATATACTTTATAGGGTCGGAAATGGATATTTCGATGTGTTGCAAACGGAATGACAAAATGAATATACCCCCATCGTTCGGTGATGGATATAAAAACAGACAAGAACTGCGCTATCTAGAGGTTCAATAGTACAATCGGGAGATCGGTTTATATGGGAGCAGTATCAGGAGGCTACCGTAGCGCAGAGGTTAGCATGTTCGCCTATGACGCTGAATGCCTGGGTTCGAATCCTGGTGAGACCATCCGAAAAAATTTTCAGCTGTGGTTTTCCCCTCCTAATGCTGGCAACATTTGTGAGGTACTATGCCATGTAAAACTTTTCTCCAAAGAGGTGTCGCACTGCGGCTCGCCGTTCGCTATATAAAAGGAAGCCCCTTATCACTGATCTTAAACTTGAATCGGACTGCACTCATTGATATGTGAGAAGTTTGCCCCTGTTCCTTAGTGGAATGTTCATGAGAAAAAATGGCATTTGCAGTATCAGGTTTTAGACCGATTCAGGCCATTCTTGCCAAGGTAAGAGGTTATAGCAAAAGTCATTGTGCAAACTTTCGAAATCGGATAAGAATTGCGCCCTCCGGAGGGCGAAGTAAAATTGGCAAATGGGTTTATAGGGCTTTTATATCAGGTTTTGGCCCGATTTCTCGTTCAAAAATTAGTGTGTTTTCGACAGACAAATGGTAGTATATGCTTAAATCGACTTAGGTTGTGAAGCAATAAAAAATAAACATACTTTTGTGCGTCTCAGATCATTGAGTGGAAGAGTTACAAATGGAACGGCAATATTAGTACACACCCCAAAAAATTAGTCTGCTGATAACAGCAAACACAGTCTGCTGATAACAGCAAACACAGTCTGCTGATATTAAATTTAAATTTAACTTAAAAATGTTAAACAAGTGAAAGCGTGTTATGTTCGACAGAGCCAAATCTTGGGAAAATTTATGCAAAATAAATATATTCAAAGGGCATCAATTTATTCTACATACCAAACTTCTGTCAAACTGGCAAACATTATAGCTTCGTAACAGAACACCGCATGCAAAATTTCAGCAAAATCGGAAAAAATTGCTGCTTGTAAGGACTGAAAAAATCAAATCGTGAGACTAGTTTACAATATATGAGAGCAATATCAGGCTTAGACCGATTTAAACCGTACTTAGCACAGCTGTTTAAAGTCATAAAATAACACTATGTGCAAAATTTCAGCCAAATCGAACAAAAATTGGAAAACAATTGTGGATTTTCTACTTCTAAATTGGTCTCCAATATCCAAACCAAGTAGGGTCCGAATCGGTTCATAACCTGATATGGCATCAATAGGATGGCAATTTTTATACCCACCACTTTAAGATGGGGATATACTAATCTAATCTTTCCGTTTGTTACCCTTTAATATATTCCTGATCGGTTCGACGATCTGAGACAATATAGATGTCCGTCTGTCCGTCCGTCCGTTTGTCGAAATCACGATAGCGGTCGAACGCATAAAGCTAGCCGCTTAACATTTTACGCAGATACTGAATATTGATGTAGGTCGTTGGAGATTGCAAATGGGCTATATCGGTTTAGATTTAGATATAGCTCCCATATAAACCGATCTCCCGATTTGACTTCTTGAGCCCCCTGGATGCCACAATTTTTTTTCCGATTTGGCTGAAATTTTGCATGTGGTGTTCTGTTATGACTTCCAATAGCTGTGCCAAGTACCGTCCGAATCGGTCTATAACCTGATATAGATCCCATATTAACCTTTATCCCGATTTGACTTCTTGAGAGTTACAACCCGTAATTCTTGTCCGATTTGGCTGAAATTTTGCATGTGGTGTTCTGTTATAACTTCCAACAATTGTTCCGAGCACGGTCCTTATCGGTCTATAACCTGATTTCTAAGACAGTTCTATTTTTATACCCACCACCGAAGGATGGGGGTATATTGATTTTGTCATTCCGCTTGCAACACATCGAAGTATCCATTTCCGACCCTATAAAGTATATATATTCTTGATCAGCGTAAAAATCTAAGACGATCTAGACATGTCCGTCCGTCTGTCCGTCTGTCTGTTGAAATCACGCTACAGTCTTCAAAAAGAGATATTGAGCTGAAATTTTGTACAGAGTCTTTTTTTGTCCATAAGCAGATTAAGTTCGAAGATGGGCTCTATCGGACTATATCTTGATATAGCCCCCATATAGACCGATCCGTCGATTTAGGATCTTAGGCCCATTAAAGGCACATTTATTATCCGATTTTTCTGAAATTTGGGGCAGTGAGTTTAGGAAGGCCCTTCGACATCCTTCGTAAATTTGGCTTGGATCGGTCCAGATTTGGATATAGCTGCCATATAAACCGATCAGCCGATTTAAGGTTTTAGGCCCATAAAAGTCACATTTATTATCCGATTTTGCTGAAATTTGGGACAGTGAGTTTTGTTAAGGCCTTCCACATTCTTCTTCAGTTTGGCCCAGATCGATCCAGATTTGGATATAGCTGCCATATAGACCGATCCGCTGATTAAGGGTCTTAGGCTCATAAAAGCCACATTTATTATCCGATTTTGCTGAAATTTGGGACAGTGAGTTGCGTTAAGCGCTTCGACATCCTTCGTCAATTTGGCCCAGATCAGTTCAGATTTGGATATAGCTGCCGTATAGACCGATCTCTCGATTTAAGGTTTTGGGCCCATAAAAGGCGCATTTATTGTCCGATTTCGCCGAAATTTGGGACAGTGAGTTGTGTTAGACTTTTCGAAATCATTCATCAATTTGGCCCAGATCGGTTCAGATTTGGATATAGATGCCATACAGACCGATCTCTCGGTTTTAGGTTTTGGGGCCATAAAAACGCATTTATTGTCCGATATCGCTGAAATTTGAGACAGTGAGTTGTCTTAGACCCTCCGACGTCTTCCTTCAATTTGGCTTTGATCGGTTCAGATTTGGATATAGCTGCCATATAGACCGATCTCTCGGTTTTAGGTTTTGGGGCCATAAAAACGCATTTATTGTCCGTTATGGCTAAAATTTGAGACAGTAAGTTGTCTTAGACCCTTCGACGTCTTTCTTCAATTTGGCTTTGATCGGTTCAGATTTGGATATAGCTGCCAAATAGACCGATCTCTCGGTTTTAGATTTTGGGGCCATAAAAGCCACATTTATTATCCGATTTTGCTGAAATTTTGGACAGTGAGTTGTGTTTGGACCTTCGACGTCTTTCTTCAATTTGGCTTTGATCGGTTCAGATTTTGATTTAGCTGCCATATAGACCGATCTCTCGGTTTTAGGATTTGGGGCCATAGAAGGCGCGTTTATTGTCCGAAATCGATGAAATTTGAGACAGTGAGCTGTGTTAGGCTCTTCAGATTTTGATACAGCTGCCATTGTAGACCGATATCTCGATTTAAAGTCTTGGCCCCATTAAAGGCTCATTTATAATTCAATTTCACTGAAATTTGACTCAGTGACTTATGTTAGGCTTTTCGACATCCATGTCGTATATGGTTCAGATCGGTTTTTTTTAGATATAGCTACTAAAAAGACCAATATGTTGTTATACACAATTGATCAATAACTTGTACTTATTAGTATTTGGTCCAAATCGGAACATATTTCGAAGTGACTGCTATGGGACATAACGTATGAAATTTTCACCGGATTTTGATGAAAGGTGGTTTACATATATACTCGAGGTGGTGGGTATCCAAAGTTCGGTCCGGCCAAACTTTATGCCTTTTTATTTGTTTTTTACATGTTGTTGGTACTACAGTTTACACCAGAAAACTGCTAACAACTAATCAGCTCTATACAAATTTTATGTAAACATCAAACGTTGGACGTTTGTTTCCTAACTAAAACTACAAAAATTTAGTTTTACCCAATAACATTTCGAATGCAGTCCAGCTTTTAGTTAAAGTTCAGTATTTTGTTTATTCAAATTTCCTAATGATTTTCAATGCATTTTCTCCATTATTCAAGAAGACATATTTCAACCATTCACTAATAGAATTCCCATTTTGCAAACGAATACGAAACTAAAGCAAAGGACTTGCCTTTGTAGCTTCCCCTCTTTGTGTGGCCATAAAATTCTCTGTTACAAATTCCAAAGTTACATTTGAACTTTTCAACTTTTGAAGTGTTTTAGTTGCATTACCCGAAAATTACGTGGGAGAATGAGAAAATTGGGGGAAAAATAGAAGAAAAAGTTTTGGCTTTATATGCGAACTTTTCTTTTTTGTCTGATGGCATTATCTCTGTTGATATTTTCAATTTCAAAGTCAGCAAAGTTTTCATTTATTCCATTTCAAATGCATTTTTATTAACCTCGTTCTTTATGCTGGAGTTTCAGGGTTGGTTGAAAGTGGGGATGGAGGGAAAAGAGTGCACAAAAGCGCATATTTGTTTAGTTTAGCAGCAATATTTCATGCTTGACAGGCATACTTAGATGTATAGTATAGAAAGGAGGAAAGGGGAGGAACTCAATTTTTTTGTAGATAGAGCAAAGACTATCTTTGATATTTTAAGCGAAAAATGCTTTTAAACATGGTGTAATTGAAATAATGAATTAAAGATTTTCACCTGAGCAATGGATAGTTTAACGAAATTAGAAATTAGCAACAAATGTTGCCTTGATGAATGATCATTTAGCTACTATACCTTTCAATTTACACAACTTTTTGCAGAATACAACTTCCAGGGATCTATATATGGAAGCTATGTTTAAATGTGAACCGTTTAGATCAAATGTAAATGGACCAAGAATGAAGTATCCAAATTTAGTCCAAAAACTATACACCATATGCGAGAAGTTCAAGAAAATTGATACACAGGTTTTTAACTCTATGCAGGATTTGTAATTTTTCATTTTTATAAGAACTCGGTATACAGAACCTATGAACTGACAAACTAATTACTTAAATTACAGTTAAATTTTAGTAAGGCTTTTGTGAGAGAGCAACATGCCTTCTTTGCATTCTACTTGGTATCAACATTAACTTCAAAATCCTGCAATGCCTGTAGAGCAATTTTTCACTTACCTTCACCACATGCTGTTCCCTCTCAGTCCACAGCAAACTTTTACAATTGCCTAACTTGGCGCTCACGGGCTTAAAACCCTTCATCCAAGTTGGGTGGCTGGTTTGTTCTTTGGTTGGTAAGCAAACACAGAAATTAATAATCTTAAAATGCATGAAATTATTACCGTGTCATAGTAAGAGCATTTACATGGACCACCATATTAACCGACTCATAATTGCTGTAATAAAACCTAAAGCGACAGATTGCCATAACGACAACATTCGCAGCTGTGCATCGCATCGCATGGACCAGCAACAGCCAACAAGCATTGGCATTAGCCACACAACCACCAATGCTGGTGGTGGTGGTGGTGGCAGGAACAATGTCGTCCACGTTGACGACAATGACAGAAAAGGTGGCAGCATTTTAAAGGGAACATGAATGACAGCAACAAAGTCTGCACTAAATAAACAATTAGCTGCAAATGTTGCTGTTGATTTTGTTGGTGTGAAATTGTATATTTTGTGAGCTCATATAACGAGGGCACACCTAAATACCTCCATTGTTCATTATAGCTACAGCATGGGGTCAGTGAATTGGGATAAAGAAAGAAAGAAAAAATCCAAAGAAGATTTGTTAGATTGTGAAACTCCAATCAGGGATAGAGGAGTTTAAATACCATTTCTCTGGCTGGCTTTAGTAAACATTCCAAAGTTCGGCCGGGTCGAATCTTGGGAACCCACCACCATGGATTCTATTAAAATATGGGAGCTATATCTAGTTATAGACCGATTTGTACCGTACTTGGCACAGTTGTTGAAAGTCGTAACAGAACACTATATGCAAAATTTCAGCGAAATAGAAAAACCAAATCTGTACGTGCCCAATTTTGTGCAGATCAGTTGAAAATTCTTGCTACCACGGTCATTAAAGTGTAAATAGGGCGACACATATATATGGAAGCTATATCTAAATCTGAAGCGATTTCGATGAAATGTTGCAGATATGTTGAAATCAGTAACAAAACAGTCCATGCCAAATTTTGTGCAGATTGTTTAAACATTTTAGCTACTTCGACTATTTAAGTGCAAATCGGGCGATTCATATATATGGGAGCCATATCTTAATCTGAACCGATATTTACCAAAATCAATAGCGTCTGTTCCTGGGCCAAACAAGTGATATGTGCAAAATTTCGTGATGATTGGACAACAAATACGACCTGCACTTTGATTACAAGAATTCATGGACTCACAGACGGACATGGCTAAATCGAATCAGAAAGTGATTCTGAGTCGATCGGTATACACATCAATGGGTCTAGCTCTTCTCCTTCTTAGAATTGCAAACAAATGCACAAACTCATAATACCTTGTACCACAGTGGTGGTGTAGGATATAAAAATTGCGACTTGTAAGGGCTCAAGAAGTCAAATCGGAGGATCGGTCTATATGGGAGCTATATCAGATTATTGAACGATTTGAAACGTACTTGACCCAGTTACTGGAAGTCATCCTAGAACATTAGATGTAGAATTTCAGCCAAATCGGACAAAACATTGCGGCTAGTAAGGGCTCAAGAAGTAAAATCGGGAGATCGGTTTATATGGGAGATTAGGTTATAGACCGTTGTGAACCGTACTTGACACGGTTCTTGGAAGTCTTAACAGAACGCCGCATGCGAAATTCCAGCCAAATCGGACAAAAATTGCGGCTTCCAGGGGCTCTGGAAGGCAAACCGGGAGCTATATCCAAACCTGAACAGATATTACCCATTTGAAATCCAAAGCCACCTAAAGTAATATTAAGTATCAATGCAAAATTTCAAGCGGCTAGCTTTATGCTTTCGATCGCTATCGGATGGCAACGCGGATATGGCTAGATCGACTCAGAATGTCGAGACAATTAAGAATATATAAACGTTACGGGGCCCTAAATCAATATTTCGAGGTGATACAAACGGAATAACTAGATTAGTATCCCCCATCCTATGGCAGTGGATATAAAAATAAGTCTTGGTACCCTTTCCCAACGAAAGGGGTAGTATTAATACCCTTTCTCAAGTGAGAGAGTGGTTTTTTTTCCCAAGAGAAAGAGTAGTTTCGTTAACCTTTTCCAAGGGAGAGGGTAGCTTTTTACCCTTCTCAAGGAAGATGGTTGGATTTTTCACCATTTCCAAATTTTTTACCCTTTATCAAGGAAGAGGGTAGTTTTTGTTTACCGTTTCTCAAGGGTAATTTTTTCGCCCTTTCCCAAGATAATAGTTTTTTACCCTTTCCCAATGGTAGTTTTTTTACCCTTTCCCAGGGGAGAGGGTAGTTTTTTTACCCTTCCTCAAAAGAGAGGACAGTTTGTTTTACCTTTTCTCAAGGGAGAGGGTAGTTGTCTTACCCTTAAGGGAGAATGTAGTTTTATTACCCTTGCTCAAGGAGAGGGTGGTTTTTTTACACTTTCCCAAGGGAGAGGGTAGTTTTGTTACCCTTGCTCAAGGAGAGGGTGGTTTTTTTACACTTTCCCAAAGGAAAGGCGAGTTTTATTACCTCTTCCTTGGGGAGATGGTTGTTTTTTGCTCTTTCCCAAGGGAGAGGGTTGATTATTCCTTTTCCCAAGGGAGAGTTTATTGTTTTTTTTACCAATGCCCAAGGTATGGGGTAGTTTTTTTTACCATTTCTCAAGGCAGAAGGTAGTTTTTTACCCTTTCTCAAAGTAGAGGGTGTTTATTTTTGTGTTAAAAACTTTCCGGCACTCTTTGCCAATGGAAGAGATAGCTTGAGTATTCTTTCCCAACGGAATGATTAGTTTTAGTACTCTTTCCCGTGAGAAAGAGTACTAGATTTGATAGATTAGGGTGCTGCAACTACCCATTCCCTTGGGAAAATTATTAAAAGTGTTACTCTTTTCTTTTGGGAAAAGCATAAATTTCCATTTTCGGTGGGAAACAGTAGTTTTAGTACACTTTCTCAAAAGAGAGAGTAGTTTTTACACTTTTCCAAGAGAGAGCGTTGTTTTTTACCCTTTTCTAAGGGAGAGGGTAGTTTTTAACCTTACCCAAACGAGAGGGTAATTTCTTACCCTTTCCCATAAGAGAAGGTAATTTCTTACCCTTTCCCTTAAGAGAGGGTATTTTTTACCATTTCCTAAGGGAGAGGGTAGTTTTTTACCCATTCCCATGGAGAGGGTAGTGTTTTTACCCTTTCGTAATGGAGAGGGTATTTGTTACCCTTTCTCAAGAGAAGGAGGGAGAGTAGTTTTTTTACACATTTTTACACAGGGAAGTTTTTACCCGTTTCCAAGGGATAGGATAGTTTTTGTACCCATTCCCAAAGGAGAGGACAGTTTTTGTACCCTTTCTCCAGTGATAGGTTGGTTTTTTACCCTTTCCCAATGGAGATGGTAGTGTTTTTTACCCTTTCCCAAGAGAGAGGGAGGGGGAGAGTAGATTTTTACCTTTTCTCAAGGGAGAGGGAAAGTTTTTGTACTATATCCCAAGGGAGAGGGTAGTTTTTTACACTTTCCCAAGGGAGAGGGTAGCTTTTTTTACCCTTTCCCAAGGGAGAGAGAGAATTTTTTTCCTTTTTCCAGGGGAGAGTAGCTTTTTACCCTTACCAAAGGAGAGGATGGTTTAAGTAATCTTTCGGCATACTTTCTCAACGGAAAATGTAGCTTAAGTGCCCTTTCCCTCTCTTGAGTAAAAGGGTGGTTTTAGTACCCTTTTCCGTGGGAAAGAGAATGGGTAGTTTTAGTTCATTTTCTCAAGGGAATGGTACACTTACACTTTTTAGAGACGAGTTCAATGATCAGAGATTTTCCTTGCAAATGGAAAAGGAAAGCCGGAGATAGCAACACACACCAACCACTATGGGACGCGTTTCGTTTTTGGTTAGAAGACTTTTTAACCATATTGGGTGTGACGGCTTCAAGGTCCGTGTGTTGGTATGTTATATTTGAATCGTATTAGTTGCGAAAACGTATCTATGACACAATTAGCTGTACTTTTTCCCTATGCACGTGTTTATGTGTAATGACAGACTATTTTTCTGCGACAATTACACTACTTCCATGGTCCACATTTTTTTGTGCATCTGTTGGAAGTTGTATTGATGGCTTCGAACGCTAGACAACGGCAACGGCTATCGCTGTTTCTACACTTGCCCAGGTTCGAATCCCGGCTGGGCTCTGCCGACTTTATCCTTTTCCTGGTGCCCTTAGTACTAAAACTACCTTCTGCATTGGGACAGCGCAGATCGAAGCCTCTGGCGGTACTGCGTTCTTTACCAACCCATCTTGTTGTGCCCCCCACCGTAGGTTGGGGATATTCCAATTTCGTCATTCCGTTTGTAACAGATCGACCAAAAAACATCATAACTTGATATTGCTGTCATATAAATCGAACACTGGTCTTTGCTTCTTGAGCCTCTAGAAAGCGCAATTACCACCCGATTTGACAGAAATTCTACATGTTAAGTTTTGCTATAAGCTCCAACAGCTGTGCCAAGTGTAGTCCAAATAGGTGTAGGACCTAATCTAGCTCCAATTTAAACCAATCACCCATAGGACTTCTTGAGCCTCTAGGGGCCGGAATTATTTGGCTGAAATTTTAGTGGTATTTTTTTTGACTTCTAATAGCCATGGCAAGTACGGTCCATCTGCATCCGTAGATTTATCTTCTGCATATTTGAAAAAGATGTTCAAAGAACCTTTCAAAACCGACCCATGGTAGAGAGTATATAAGGTTCGGTCCGGTCAAATTTAACACGTTTTTTGCTTACTTTGCTTTTATATGTACGTAAAATATTCAACATTTAAAATGTTGCCTCGTCTTAATTTCGCTCTTTGTACGCTGTACATTTGTTGCCATTTGGTATGTGAACGCGCTAAAGTGAGCCCACAACAATTAGCACCAACTTAAAATTAGTCGAACAGCAGGGAGTTCTTGTTGGGCACGATACCAACGAATATAAACACACAAACAAACACACACACACACACACTTACACAAACCCATGTACATAACTCAGGATGTATGCTTATTCGCTTGTGCCTTGGTAAAAAGAAAGCAAAAAACCTTAGTCAAGAAAGCAACAAGTGGAAATTTTTACAATATACTCATCCAACAATGCTACACACAGCCGCACACATATACACGTGCGCATGTATGTGTTTCAATGCATATTTTGATATGGCGAGAATATAAAGTGTAGTGGATGGTAATGTAGTCAGAAACATTCAAACACATGCACACACACACAAGCATACACCCTCGCAGGCTCACTGGAATACTTGAAGAGCAAACCACATAAAACACCATTTCGTTTCTTATGGCATGAATGTGTTTGGCAGTGTTTGATGATGATAATGGCCATGGTTAAGTTAGAGATGCTGGTATATGCGTGTACCAAATGGGGTTGCCATTTTGAAGATTTTGTAATATTTGCGACAAAATATAAGTGAAGGCGGGCTTGAAGGCAGACAAATCCGAATTTTTGAGACCCTATAAAATATTGGGTATACAGGCTTAGTCGTCGAAATTTAGTTTTTTTTTTTTAATTTGAAATAGAAGTGTTCTGAGCAAAATCCATATTAAGGGGGTCACAGAGCAAATGGCTGTGCAAAATTTTGAGAAGATCGTTTGATACATGTACTTGCAAAGGCCCTAGAAGTGAAAATAGGGTGTATGGTATGAAATTTAATAGTCATGAGAGGGTGACTGGGGGATGTTGGAAACTAAGCCACAGCTCCGATTGGTTTTAACTTGGCAAAATCCTGGCGTACTTGGTCCTTATTCATCTCAAATGTGGACACTAACCTCGCCACGGTATCACCTGGGTTAGGTTAGGTTCGAAAAGAACGTGCGGATGTTAATCCATCCCATGCCACAATGGACATACACCTAAGCCAGTAATCGACTTGTTGTGCGCTCTAAATACTAAACAAGTAGGAGCATGGTAAGTTCGGCCGGGCCGAATCTTATATACCCTCCACCATGGATTGCATTTGTCGAGCTCTTGCCACGGTATCTCTTTTTAGGCAAACAAAAGATAGAAGGTTCATTTCGTACCATAATTGAACTGAATATTGGAGACCATAGTAGAAGTCATTGTAAAATTTCAGCCAAATCTAGTAAGAATTGCGCTTTTTAGGGGCTGAAGAAGTAAAATAGGGAGATCGGTTTATAGGGGAGCTGCATTAGGCTATAAACCGATTCATGTCATTTTCGACACGCATGTTAATGGTCATGAGAGAAGCCGTTACACAAAATTTCAAATCGGATAATAATTGCGCCCTCTACTGGCTCAAGAAGTCAATACCCCAGATCGGTTTATATGACTGCTATATCAGGTTATGGACCGATTTGGACTATTCTCAACACAGTTGTTGAAAGTCATAACAAAATACCTCAAAGCGAAATTTCAACCAATACGGATAATAATTGCGTCCTCTAGAGGCTCAAGAAGTCAAGACCCCAGATCGGTTTATACTACAGCGATATCAGGTTATGAACCGATTTGAACCATACTTGGCACAGTTGTTGGATATCATAACAAAACACGTCGGGCAAAATCTCATTCCAACCGGATAGAAACTGCGCACTCTAGAGGCTTAAGAAGTCAAGACCTTAGATCGGTTTATATGGCAGCTATATCAAAACATGGACCGATATGGCCCATTTACAATACCAACCGACCTACACTAATAAGAAGTAGTTGTGCAAAATTTCAAGCGGCTAGCTTTACTCCTTCGGAAGTTAGCGTGCTTTCGACAGACAAACGGACGGACAGACGGACGGACTAAATCGACATAAAATGTCGCGACGATCAAGAATATATATACTTTATGGGGTCTCAGACGAATATTTCGAGTAGTTACAAATAGAATGACGAAATTAGTATATCCCCCATCCTATGGTAGAGGGTATAAAAACCAAAAAAATCATGTTGTGTTAGATGGAAGGCATTCAACCAGCCTATTAGATGTACGATCGATCCAAGGGGCGAACATGCAGATCATTAAGATACAGATCATTACCTTGTTGCAGCAATGGTTCGTACACATTTTTGTGTAGCGAGTAGCGTACGATCTGAAACTGCACGAAAGCTGGCAAACACAATAGGTGGCAAAGGCATACTACACTTGGCTGACCCATTTGGTTGAAGAAAGCACTCCCCTGTCCCGATAGTATACCAGTGCAATGCTTAATCATTGCCCATTCCATGGAAAGAGTTGCAACATCCGTTCGTGGGTACCGGAAACCTCCCCCTAGAAACCCATGGTACGACCAGGAGTGCCAAGTGCTACTAAAGCCAAGAATGCGGCATACAGGGCAACCTTACAGTCAGTAGGAACGCGTCAGATGAAGGTGAGGTATCGGAGGAAAGAGAGAGGAACAAATGTCTCTTCCGATAGAAGAAGAAGGATGTGGAAAGACGTCAGTGTGTGCGAATCGAGATGTTCAGAAACCGGAATGAAGTCCGAAAATTCTACCAAAGAATTAAACATCAAACTGATGGCTTTGGTAAAGGCACATCCTTCCGCAGAGACAAAGAAGGAAATCTGGCAAATGATACAGATAGTGTGCTGAGGATATGGAAGGAACACTTTTCCTAGCTGCTATTACCCGGTAATGATTATCAGGAGTATACTGCAGAACCAGTATACTTATTGAAAAACAATAAGACAGCAGGAGCCGAAGAGTTGCCGGCTGAACTTATTTAATACCGGGGGCGACACGCTGACAAGGCGTATGGATGAGGTCGTCTACGCAATCGGACTAGAAAAACACCTACCCAATGTTTGGAATCTCAGCATACTATGTTCCGTGCACAAAAAATGGGACAGGATGGTATTTGTCAACTACAGAGGAATTAGTCTCCTCCCAATCGCATACTAGATACTATAGAGATTCCTTCTCGATTTTCTACGTTTCTTCTCCAATTTCTGTGTTGATTTGTTCCTCTCGGGTCTTTTCCAGGATTTGGAGCAGTATAAATATCTGGTCTATGGCGGATTTCCTACGTCTAATGCAACACTGATGGGGCCTAATTTATTCGTTGACTTTAGACTTTAATCTTTTAGTCTAAAGTCAACGAAATAATTGGGCTCTATCAGTGTGACTTTAGACCTGGTAAATAGTCAATAGATACTTACACTGCTCCAAATCCTGGAAAAGACCCGAGAGGGAGAAGAATCGTATAAGCTCGGCTAGAGGAATAACTTTTCTGTAATGGCCAATTAAAGTAAAGTAAAAGTAAGTAACCTCCATAGGTATTGCTCTTATGAAAATTTACGTTTTATTATACCCTCTACCATAGGATGGGGGTATACTAATTTCGTCATTCTGTTTGTAACTACTCGAAATATTCGTCTGAGACGCCATAAAGTATATATATTCTTGATCGTCGTGATATTTTATGTCGATCTAGCCATGTCCGACCGTCCGCCCGTCTGTCTGTCGAAAGCACGCTAACTTCCGAAGGAGAAAAGCTAGCCGCTTGAAATTTAGCACAAATAGTTCTTATTAGGGTAGGTCGGTTGGTATTGTAAATGGGCCATATCGGTCCATGTTTTGATATAGCTGCCATATAAACCGATCTTGGGCCTTGACTTCCTGAGCCTCTAGAGTGCGCAATTCTTATCCGATTGGAATGAAATTTTGCACAACGTGTTCTGTTGTAATATCCAATAACTGTGCCAAGTATGGTTTAAATCGGTTCACAACCTAATATAGCTGCCATATAAACCGATCTTGGGTCTTGACTTCTTAAGCTTCTGGAGTGCGCAATTCTTATCCGATTGGAATGAAATTTGTTATGATATCCAACAACTGTGCCAAGTATGGTTCAAATCGGTTCATAACCTGATATAGCTGCCATATAAACCGATCTTGGGTCTTGACTTCTTAAGCTTCTAGAGTGCGCAATTCTTATTCGATTGGAATGAAATTTCGCACGGTGTGTTTTGTCATGATATCCAACAACTGTGCCAAGTATGGTTCAAATCGGTTCATAACCTGATATAGCTGCCATTAAAACTGATCTTGGGTCTTGACTTCTTAAGCTTCTAGAGTGCGCAATTCTTATCCGATAGGAATGAAATTTCGCACGGTGTGTTTTATCATGATATCCAACAACTGTGCCAAGTATGGTTCAAATCGGTTCATAACCTAATATAGCTATCATATAAACCGATCTGGGATCTTGACTTCTTGAGCCTGTAGAGGTCGCAATTATTATCCGATTGGAATGAAATTTTGCACGACGTGTTTTGTTGTGATATCCAATAACTGTGTCAAGTATGGTTCAAATCGGTTCATAACCTAATATAGCTGTCATATAAACCGAACTTGGGTCTTGACTTCTTGAGCCTCTAGAGGGCGCAATTCTTATCCCATTGGAATGAAATTTCGCACGATGTGTTTTGTCATGATATCCAACAACTGTGTCAAGTATGGTTCAAATCGGTTCATAACCTGAGGGCGCAATTCTTATTCGAATTGGTTGACATTTTACATAGGTCTCCAACATATAATTTAATTGTGGTCCAAACCGGACCCCCATCTTAATATCGCTCCAATAGCAGAGCAAATATTTTCTTATATCCTGATTTGCCTAAGAAGAGATGCCGCGAAAAGAACTCAACAAATGCGATCCATGGTGGAGGGTATATAAGATTCGGCCCGGCTAAACTTAGCATGCTTTTACTTGTGAAAATTTAAAATTTTTTTTCTTACTGGCAACCCTGGTGTAGAGTATATTTTCCTTTTGACAGACTTTACATTTCCACAACGTCATAGCAAAATGCTCTGGAGAAAAGTTTTGTAAGAGTCTGACGTTAACTCTGTTGCTCTTGTTGAGTAGCAGTGTGTAGGTCTGTCTTTGGTTGAACAAGTATGTGTGTGTGACGGTGAATAGCTTCGCCGATGAGGGCCTTCCTTCTTCCTGTCTGCTTTTGTAAGTGTTCTTATTTTTTTTTTAAATGGTTTGTGCATAATAAAAAGCTTAAGTAATAATGTTGCCACATCATATTCTTAAATTATACACCAGAGTGTTTCAAACACACACTTAAACCCACATAGATACGCATGCAAGTGGAATGTTCACTATTCTTGGGTTTGTTCTCCTTTTTATTGTGGAAGTGCAAAATTTAATGCAAAGTAATGAAAATACTAACAGTGATGCAGGAGGTGGGAAACATGCACATACATAGTTTTGATTGATGTCAAGGATATTTGTTTTTATATATTACTCGAATAAAATCAAAAAAAAAAAAAAAAAAAATCAACTGCTCTTAACTTTTAAGTTTAAATTTTTAAAATTTGGAATATTCTTTAATGTGGCCACTGTGTTTAGAATTTTCTGAATATTTTCATGCTTATGATTGCAATGGTTATGAGTTTGTGTCACTTCAGCTCTTGTTATTTTGTAATTAAGCGGTTTTAGACACTTTGCCAGAAAAATAATCAACAGTTTGTATGCACCGCAGGATGAGGGTACGAGCTTGAACTTATAGTTGCTAGAATTTTAAAGTGGTCTGTGAGTAGTTATAAAGAAGAAACAAACATTTATGTTTCGGAAGATGAAGATTTTGAGTTATACTATCTGAACGTAGAGGTAATATCAGACAGGCAAGTCCACTAAATGCAGTTCTACAAATAATTAGTCTCGATATCGTAGGTTGAAAGTTCAAAGGCTGGCTTGTTTGTATATCACAGCCACACTGAGAACGACACCATCTGATGCACTCAATTTAATGCTGCGCCTTGAGCTTGTCACTGAGTGGAGTTGGGAATAGAATTGATCCTTTGTTTTCATCGGGTCATCGGGTTCGGTTGGCGCGTAACATTTTACAATGTGCCATCATGATGCGTTTAGATGTAACATTGCATGATAGAAGAGCTCGCTTTGCGTTCGGCGACATTAAAAGACCGATCCCATGTATTTGGTGGATTTCATTGCCTGAAAAAATGAAGTGGTAGAGCCACCTTGAAGATCCATAGTTCCGGATTTCGGCCATCGTACCACACCTAAACCGAGGATGTCTAGGTTATAGTTTGACATCTTGTTCAGGACTTGGTAAACTCTCGATTCCTCTGAGAGAGTTCTGACGTTCCATGTTCCAATCCATAGGTCGTCATCGGTGGGTTGTCAGTTCCATTATTCTTTGTTGATGTTTCTGTAAAAACCCATCCTATGGTGGAGGGTATAAAAAGTCATTTCAAGAAGGTGCCATATTGGCATAAGGTGGCATATAAGACACGATCCCGCCGAATCTAACGCGCTTTTCTTTTCTTTATTCGTCCTCATCCTTACCCACCCCTACTGTCCGTCTGTCTGAAGAAAGCACGCTTACTTTTGAAAAAGTAAAGCTTGAAATATTGCACAAATATATCATTTTAGTGTAGGTCAGTTGGGATTGTAAATTTGCCAAATAGGTCCATGTTTTGATATAGCTGCCATATAACCCGATTTTGGGTCTTGACTTATTGAGCATATAGAGGGTGCAATTCTTATCCGATTTGGCTGAAATTTAGCATGAAGGGTTTTGATATCATTTCCAATAACTGTGTTAAGTATGAATAAAATCGGTTCATAAACTGATATAGCTGCCATAAAAACCGATCTTGGATCTTGACTTCTTGAGCCACTAGAGGGCGCAATTCTTATCCGATATGGCTAAAATTTTGCACGACTTGTTTTGTTATGACTTCCAACAACTGTGCTATGAATAGTTTAAATCGGTCCATAACTTGATATAGCTGCCATATAAACCGATCTGGGTTCTTGACTTCTTGAGCCAATAGAGGGCGCAATTCTTATCCGATTTGACTGAAATTTTGCATGTGGTATTATGTTATGACTTCCAAGAACTGCGCTAAATATGGTTCAAATCGGAATATAGCCTGATATAGCTGCCATATAAACCGATCTTGAATATTGACTTCTTGAGCCAATAGAGGGCGCAATTCTTATCCGATTTGACTGAAATTTTGCTTGTGGTGTTATGTTATGACTTCCAACAAATGTGCCAAGTATGATTCTAATCGGTTCATAACCTGATATAGCTGCCATATAAAACTATTGTGGGTCTTGACTTTTTGATCCACTAGAGGGCGCAATTCTTATCCGATTTGGCTGAAATTTGGCACCAAGTTGTTTGTTATGACTTCCAACATCTGTGTTAAGTGTGGTTCAAATCAGCTCATAACCTAATATTGCAGCCATATAAACCGATCTTGACTTCTTGCGCCACTAGAGGTCGCAATTCTTATCCGATTTTGCTGAAATTTTGTACAACGGCTTCTCCCATGATCTTCAACATACATGTCCAATATGGTCATATAACCGATCTATAGCCTGATACAGCTCCCATATAAAGCGATCTCCCGATTATGCTTCTGGTGTTCCTACAAGGCGCTGTATTCCTCCTTCCGCGTTTTGCCTTTAATTCCATCTGGTAGAATTTTATCCGTCTGAGTTTTCTGCATTACGACCTTTCGCGCGAACATTCGAACTAACTTTCGCACGACCGATCCCTCGAACTTTTGCATGAAGTTTCGCTCGACATTTCGTACGATCTACGGAACGACCTACCGAATGACCTACCGCACTATTTACCGCACGATCTACCGCACGATCTACTGCACGATCTACTGCACGACCTACCACACGATCCTTCGCTAGACATTTGTCCGTCTGAGCTTTCTGCAGTACTACCTTTCGCTCGAACTTTCGCACGACCTTACGCACGACCTTTCGCACGACCGTTCCCTCGAACTTTCGCATGAAGTTTCGCTCGACATTCCGTACGATCTAACGAACGACCTACCGAATGACTTACCGCGCGATTTACCGCACGATCTACCGCACGATCTTTCGCTAGATATTTGTCCGTCTGAGCTTTTTGCAGTACCACCTTTCGCTCGAACTTTCGCACTACCTTTCGCACGACCCTTCGCACGACCGTTCCCTCGAACTTTCGCATGAAGTTTCGCTCGACATTCCGGACGATATACTGCACGATCTACCGCACGATCTTTCGCTAGATATTTGTCCGTCTGAGCTTTCTGCAGTACGATCTCTCCTTCGCGCTTTCGCATAACTTACCGCACGACCTACCGCAAGTCCTACCGCACGATCTTTCGCTAGATATTTGTCCGTCTAATCTTTCTGCAGTACGACCTTTCCCTCGAATTTTCGCACGATCTACTGCACGACCTACAGCTAGACCACAGTAGAAGCTCAACAAGGCGTCTAGTGAGTGCCCAATCACAGCTGAGTAAGGCGAGTTCGCTGTAAACTGTTTAAATTACCCCTTAAGACCAAACATCATATAAACTTAGTCTTAAAGAAGCAAGGAAAGGAAAAAAAAACTACAGAGTCTTAACGGCGAAAGGGTCGAAAACTATCCAAGAACAGAGCTGTCTTAGAATAGTTCTAGCTCGAGGTCTATTGAAATGTATCCAAAATGACTACATAAAGATTTGAACTACATTGGCACCACCGTGGCTCAGGGTTTAGCTTGTCCGCCAATGACGACGAAAGCCTGGATGTGAAAAAACCAGAAAAATGTTCAACGCTAGTTAACCATGTTCTGATGTATTATGCCATATTTGCTTGGCATAGCAGCCACGTTAAAACGTCTCCCCAAAGAGGTGTGGTCCTGCGGCAGCTTTCATCCTAAGCCATCCTTTCCATATAAAGTCATAGAAGTTTGAGCCATCCTTTCCATATAAAGTCATAGAAGGCCAATAAAGGGGTGAGAAGTCTTAAAGAAGGTTATCTACCCCTTAAAAGGGTTTTTAATGAATATTCATTATATTTTTCCCCAGTCCAGACACTGTGCATCACCCCAACTTCGTAACACTGTTGTGGATTATTGCGGTTGCACTTAAGTGATGCGTTCTGGGGTTTCCTTTGGTGTTTCCCATTTAACGTTTCTCATTTGTTTTATTCTTTGGCCATTTAGATATTAGAGCTAACCCTTTGTTCTCTTTTCCACTTGCTCTCCAATGCTATGGCCAAGACTTGGCATAACGTTGATTCTATGATGCTGTCCCTGAGTAAGAATGCACTTTCACAAAAACACTCATTCTCACATTGTGTGTATTTAAGTTCCTCCTCCTAGTGTGTGTGTGTGTGTGTGATTGTGTGGCATTTTTATAAGTTTGGCCTTATCGCCTGCCGGTTGGGTATTCAGAGATAGTTAAAATAATTGTTGCTGCGGTTAGTTTAATAATTTTAATTGTTTTTGTTTTGGTTGCTTAGCCTGTGTAGGAGTGTGTGGGCTGTGTGGATGCCTTGTGTGCGTGGGTGTGTGTGTGAGTTTATTTTGAGTATCATAGCAAATGGCTGTTGTTACTTCATAAAGTGTTATGGTTTACTTTGCCATGAAACTGTATTAGCAAATTATAATGTTGACTTTTCATGTGGTCGTTTTTAGACAAAGTTGTGGCAGACACTTGATGGTGGTGGTGGTGCTGGTTGTTGGTGACGGTGTGGGTAATGTACTCGAATTATAGTTGGCATTAAATTGGTTAGATGAGTAGACAATTGTTTTGAAAACGACTGCGGTTGGGTGATATTAATAAAATAAAACTTTCTAGATTGTGCTGGTAGATGATGGTAACATGTGTATGAGAAAAGAGATATTGAAAGATGAGTTACGAGTATGAATGGAGGCAACCCTAGTGCAGAGGTTAGCATGTCCGCCTATGATGCTTAACGTCTGGTAGTCTTGCCGTCCTAATGCTGGCGATATTTGTGAGGTACTATGATATGTTAAAACTTCTCCCCAAAGACGTGTTGCACTGCGGCACGCCTTTCCGACTTGATCTTAAAGTTGAATCGGACAACACTCATTGATTTGTGACAAGTTTGCCCCTGTTCCTCAATGGATTGTTCATTTGTAAACCAAACTTAGGTTAAGTGAGATAGCGTTGGTATACGTTACAGACCCATTTGGACAATTTAGGCTGAGAGTGCCCAATCACGTCAAAACCACGGCTGAGTAAGCCGAGTTTGCTGTAAACTTTTTAAATTTTGCCTTTGGACAAAATATCATATACACGTAGTCTTAAAGAAGCAAGGAATGACATAAGTCGGGCGGAGCCGACTATATAATACCCTAAAACACAGAGTTAGGATACATTACCCATTAAAGACGAATGGGTAGGAAACTACCCAAGAATAGAGCTGTCTTAGAATAGTTCTAGCTCGAGTTAGGAAAGAGTTATCCTAAAGAAAGTTGTATTGGAGTAAAGACTACCAATGAAATTCCATTCCACTTCATATAAGGCCATATTTGGCTTGTCGAAAGTCGAAATTTTTTTTATAGCCAAACAAAGATTTCTCAAAATTCTTAGAATGGAGATTTCTGGAAACTCTTTTAGTGTCCTTTTTCATTTGATGGTTTTTATATTAAGTAAAAGTAAAAAGGCATTAATTTCGGCTGGGCCGAACTTTGGATACCCACCACCTCGGGTATATATGTTAACCGCCTTTCGTCATAATCCGGAGAAAAATGCATCCTTTGCAGCTATATTTCAATGTGGTCCGATTTGGACCAAGCTCGGCACGTATGTCAGTGGTTTAATAAATACAATTCACTGTTCAAGTTGTTAAAACAGAATATTGGTCAATATGGCAGCTATGACAAAAATCGGATAATAAGTGCGCCTATTATGGGCCCAAGAGAGATCACTCTATATGGCAGCTTCAACCGTATATAGCCAGCTCTGTGCCATACTGAATGCGGATGTTGTAGGGCCTAAAACAGCTCACTGTGTCACATTTAAACGAAATCGGCTAATAAACGCTATTTTTATGGGTCCGAAGACTAAAATCGGGAGATCGGTATATAAGACAGCTATATCCAACCATACACCTATGTGATGCATATAGGGAACGGATGTCAGATAGCCTTATGTAGGTCCTTGTGCCAAATTTCAGCGAAATCGGGTAATAAATGCGCCTTTATGGGCCCAAGAGAATAAATCGGTAGAAGAGTCTATAGGGCAGCTATATTCAAATATAAACCAATCTGAACCATATAGGGTACGGATGTCGAAAAACCATAGGTCACTATGCTAAGTTGCAGCGAAATTGGATAATAAATGCGCTTTTTGTGGGCTCAAGACCTTAGATCGGGAGATCGGTATACATGACAGCTATGTCGAAATATAGGCCGATGGCCGTCATATTAAACACGGATATTGAAAGGTCTAACACAGCCTACTGCGCAAAATTTCAACGAAATTATGGGCCCAAGACCTTAAATAGGGAGATCGGTATAGATGGCAGCTATATCCAAAAATATACCGATCTGAACCACATAAGGAAAAGATGTCGGGAAGCCTAACATAGATCCTTGTGTCAAATTTCAGCGAAATCGGATGATAAATGCGCCTTTCATGGGTTCAGACCCTAAATCGGGAGATCATATATGACATGACTATATGACAGATACCACCAAATATAGCCAGATATTGACCATATTCAGCACGAATATCGAGGAACATAAAATATTAAATTTCCCATGACCATTCCACTAAGGAGCAGGGGTTACTTCTCTTATATCAATGAGTGCAGTCCGATTAAAGTTTAAGCTCAATGATAAGAGGACTTTTTTATGCCTAGTCGAACGGCGTGTCGCATAGCGACACCACTTGGTAGAGAAGTTTTAACATGGCAGGATACCACACATATGTAGCCAGCATTAGTGAGGCGATAATCACTGCTGAAAAATTTTCTGATGTTCTTTTCTGTTTTTCCGACGTTCTGATGTTCGCCTGACTTTGAACCCAGGTGGATATGCTAACCTCTGCACCACAGTGGCCTTCGTGGCAAAGTTTCATTTTATTATTATTTTTCCGCCGTGGGGATAGTAACCACCCTAACCCTCGCTGAGTAGGACCATGACATGGCGCGCCCTAAAAGTCCATTCCAGCCACCGCAGTGTGACCCCAAGGAACTTTTGCAGCAGTGCTGGGATAATCTCGTCTGATCCAGGCGGATTTAAAAAGCTGGAAGTTTCGATTCAACGATCTTCCACTAATTCGTCCGCTTTTTGGCTGCCTGGAAATTGTGTATCCATTAGCAGTTCCACCGTCTCCCGGTTGTTTTCTATGTTAGTTCCGTCTTCTCTCCTTAGAGAGCTGGGCGTGTTAGGATTCGTGGAGAGCACTTTGCCTCACTAGTGCTGTTTAATGCTCCGCAAAATTTCGCCCATGAACTTCATTCTCTTCGTCTCCAGCCCTCTTCGCCTTATTATCTCTCCTACCTAAGTACCTTTACTTCTGGTATCCGCCATGATTGGTTCGTCTTACGCGGCGCTACTTGTTCTGCACATGCCCTCCGAAAGGCCTCATTGAGGCTCTCCGTAACAAGATCCACTGCGGACTCCAGTTCCCAGTTTGCCCTCCTCGGCTTCCTACACGGCTTCCGTCGTCCTCTCTTGTGGAAACCTGAAAATCTATATAGACACGGTTGTAGAACGTTGGGATGTTTGTCCTGTTGCAGATAACCAAGTTCGTGGATAAAATATTAAGTGAACTAAAAATTTACCCATATCTTTATGAGTCCCAGCCCTCTTCGCCTTATTCACTCTCCTACTTAAGTACCTTTAGTCTGGTATCCACCATTATTGATTTGTCTTAAACGGCGTACCTATTCCGGAAATGCCCTCCGAAAGGCCTCATTCAGTCTTTCCGCAATAAGATCCACTGCGGACTTTACTCTCCTTCTTGAACCTATCTAGGGCCTCACGATATGCGTCCCAGCCTTCTTCGCCTTATTCGCCTAAGTACCTTAAGTTTTGGTATCCACCATAATTGGTTCATCTTAAACGGCAGTACCTATTCCGGACATGCCCTCCGAAATGCCTCATTCATTTTCTCCGAAACAAGATCCACTGCGGACTCCAGTTCCCTGGAACTTTGCGCAATCTAGATGCCTCACTAGAGCTCTTTAATGCTCCGCAGAATTTCGCCCATGAACTCCGCTTTACTCTACTCGTCTCCTTCCTGAACCTATCTAAGGCCTCACGATATGCGTCCCAGCCCTCATCGCCTCATTCGCTCTCCTACCAAAGTACCTTTAGTTCTGGTATCCACCATGAATGGTTCATCTTATACGGCGGTACCTGTTCCGGACGTTGTCACGGATCGTATCTGCGGGGGGTGGTTTCTTCGTACTGTAGGAACCTGAATGAAATAACCAGTATTGGTTTACCTGACATCTTCAGGGATACTACCGTTAAATGTTCATTACTTTTGGAAGCCACAGTAGCGCAGAGGTTAGCATGTTCAGGGGGGATAACCACCGCTGAAAAATGTTGGGGTAGTTATCCCCTCCTAATGCTGGCGACATTTGTGAGGTACTAAGTCATACATAGAAGCCATGCAAAAAACTTCTCCTCCAGGTGTCGCACGTTGGCTCCGGCTGGGCTATAAACAGCGGGCTCCCCATCATTGAGCTTAAAACTTGAGTCGGAGAGCACTCATTGATATTGGAGAAGCTTGTGCCTGTTCCTTTATGGAATGTTCAGGGAGAAATTTGCATTTTTACCCTATGTTGGTGGGTATTGAAAGTTTTAGTTTCCTTTTGCCTGTCCAAATGCGTAATTATTGTGCATTAATATATCTTCATAAAATTTCTAGTTTTCCTAAATCTTCTCTACAGTTCTTATCTCTTTGTGTTAATTTGTGGAATATTTATGTACCCAATTTGAATAATTATATTAACTTAACCACAAAGTGATGAAGACTTTTAATTTCTTTCTGCTTCAAATCCAACGCATTGTTAATGTGAATCCTAATTCAAATGCGAGTGTAAAGAAAATAAAAACATAAATCACTTTACGCTTTACGAATATTTATGGAAACCACAAAAGTCGTTGAATAGATTTTAAACTTGTAGCCAACAATCTCATAATGGTTGTGGTCGTCATCGCTATGCTAAATTCGTTTATCCTTATAATGTAGATTTATTTTACACAACCATAAAACATGCCATAAACTATCATTCATAGAGTCTTTATATAGAGCACCATGCACCACAAACAAGGATGATGCATTGTCTTGGACAGAACTAATAGAACAGTGGGTAGCATAGGATTTGAAGGGAGTAAGAATAGTCGATTAGAATAGGGACGAAGGGACGTTTCTACAATCCCATTATTAGTTACAAATCTCTGCCTGGAAGTTGCTGGTCCGGAATTTTACTTTAAGTATAGTTTTCTTAGAATTAAGGCACCTGGGATTTGTGAAATTGAAATATTCTCCTGTTTTGCTTGCCCCCTAGCAAAGGATATAATTCTAAAATGGTATTTTAAAGCTTTTTCAGCATTTTTTTTATTTAGATACTACTAACCGAACCCGGCCCGCTCTGCTGTGCCCGATAATGCCATATTGGAGAGGAGTACTCTTAATTGAAAATGTCTGCCTAATTTCAGTTGAAAATGTATTCCAATTTTCCTGTGGATTTTTCTAAGCTCAAATACCTCTTATTTAAATCCCACAGTGCAATGGTCAATGGTAACTGGCCTTCTTGGGCTGTGGTGGACCCCAGAGAAAGTGAAAGTCAATGGCTATGGCCGGGGCGTTTTTTGCGGGTAGGGTGACCCACGAAACTCTTAGTCACACAATTGGATATCAGATACATTTTCGATTCTCAAATCTTTAATTTGATTTCCATATTGTAGTGATCCGTTTGGCGGGTTTTGGGGGTGAGCGGCGCTCCTAGGCACCCCATCACAGATTTTAATACAAAAATTTTGGTTTTTAGGTTACTGTAAGTGTGCAAACAAAATTTCGCTTAAATCGCCCAACCCATCGGCGAGATCTGGTGATTTTGAAAATTAGGGTAAGGGAGAGCGTCAAATAATACCCCAAACAACCGCAACGAAATTCCTGTATTTTATTTTTCTTTATTAAAAGGACCGATAGGTTGTCGTAACAAAGACAAATGCTGTATGATCCACTCCACTCTCTTTAACCACTCTGCCCTGTCTCTGTGCATTTTGGATTCTCCAAATTAGCGCCATCTACTGGCTGTTTTCTGAATCTAATTGAAAACAGCCAGTAGATGGCGCTAATTTAGATCTGAATGCTACTCGCTTGGAGTGGTTTAACGCCTATAACATTGTGGTAGTTGTCCATAAAAGGCTATTTAAAGAACTAATTTACCGGTCTATATAAAAAAACACCCAGTGACCTATTATGGTCATTATGATTGATCGACTGTTTTGGGATGAGATGGTCCGCTAGGTAAATGAGCAGAATAAAGATATCAGATTCGCAGTCCACAACCTTATCCCTGTTATTTGAACCCCACATTGTAATGATTGGTGTATACAACCGTTTAGTGGAGGGCGTCAGTAGGAGGGTTGGGCGCTGCACCCCATCTGCCACTTGAGCACAAATTTGAATAACCCACTCCACTCAAAAATATCCATCACTTGATCATCCATTGATTTAATGGGCGAAATAACCTATTGGAGGCGATGTTAGGCGGTAAAGCACCACCTAGATTCTTGGACACAAAATTTAAGGTCATGTTCGTAATCAGCTCCTAAATACCTTTCATTTGGGTTTCATTAAGCTATGATCGAATAGTACTCCCATTTGGGGAGCTTATCGGAGATGGGGCGACCATCAATTACTTGGACCTCATTTTTACACTCACAACCGAAGGACGGGGCTATATTCATTTTGTCATTCCGTTTGCAACACATCGAAAATGAGATATTGAGCTGAAACTTTTCACAGATTCTTTTTTTGTCCATAAGTAGGTTAAGTTCAAAGATGGGCTAAATCGGACTATTTCTTGATACAGCCCCCATATAGACCGATTCGCCGATTTAAGGTCTTAGGCCCATAAAAGCCACATTTATTATCCGATTTTGCTGAAATTTGGGACCGTGGGTGGTGGTAGGCCTTTCGATATCCTTCCTCAATTTGGCCCAGATCAGTTCAGATTTGGATACAGCTGCCATATTGACCGATCTCTTTAAGGACTTGGGTCTATAGAAGGCGCATTTCTTGTGCGGTTTGGCCGAAATTTGGTAAAGTGAGTTGTGTAAGGCTATTCGACATCTTCCTGCAATTTAGCTCTGATCGGCCGAGATTTGGATATAGCAGCCACATGAAACGATCTCTCGGTTATAGGTTTTTGGGCCAAAAAGGGCGCATTTATTGCCTGATTTCGCCGAGATTTGGGACAGTTCGTTGTGTTAGGCTCTTTGACGTCCTTCTTCAATTTGGCCCAGATCGGTGCAGATTTGAATGTAGCTGCCATATAGACCGATCCTCCGATTTAGGTTCTTAGGCCCATAAAAGCCACATTTATTATCCGATTTTGCTGAAATTTGGGAAAGTGAGTTGTGTTAGGCTCTTCGACATATTCCTGGAATTTACCTCTGATCGGCCAAGATTTGGATATAGCTGCCATATATACCGATCTCTCGATTTAACGTTTTGGGCCTATAAAAAGACCATTTATTGTCCGATGTCGCCGAAATTTGGGACAGTGAGTTAAGTTAAGCCTCTCGACATACTTCTGCAATATGGCACAGATCGGTTCAGATTTGGATATAGCTGCCATATAGACCGATCTCTCGATTTGGGACAGTGAGTTCTGTTAGGCCCTTCGACATCTTTCTTCAATTTGGACCAGATCGGTCTAGATTTGAATATTGCTGCCATATACACCGATCACACGATTTTAGGCCTTGGGGCCCATAAAATGCGCACTTATTGTCTGATTTAGCCGAAATTTGGTACAGTGAGTTGCGTTAGGCTTTTCGACATCCGTGTCGTATATGATTCAGATCGGTCTATATTTGGATATGGCTAACAAAAGGACCATTATGGGGGCATAAATGATGCATTTTTCACCGGATTATGACCCGAGGTGGTGGATATCCAAAGTTTGGCCCGGTCGAACTTAACGCCTTTTTACATTATGTCATATTCGTAGTCTACTCCCGATTACCTTTCATTTGAGTTCTATTGGGTTGCCCAAAAAGTAATCGTCGGTAATATGGTAGTAATATTGTCGGCGTTGACAAATTTTTTCAACGGCTTGTGACTCTGTAATTTCATTCTTTCTTCTGTTAGCTTTCCGCTGTTACTTTTAGCTTGCTTTAGAAAAAAAGTGCGCGAAATTTTGTTTACATTTGTTTGTTTGGCGTCAATTTTAATATGGGTACCACATGTATTGAAAGAAATTCATTTAACAATCCGAATCAACGCTTGTGATATGCACCTTAAACGCAATGAATTCGATCCGTTTTTAAAACGAATCATAACTGGAGATGAAAAATGGATTGTTTACAACAACGTCAGTCGAAAACGATCATGGTCCAAGCATGGTGAACCAGCTCAAACCACTTCAAAGGCTGATATCCACCAAAAGAAGGTTATGCTGTCTGTTTGGTGGGATTGGAAGGGTGTGGTATATTTTGAGCTGCTTCCAAGGAACCAAACGATAAATAAGAATGTTTACTGTCAACAATTGGACAAATTGAGTACAGCCATCAAGGAGAAGCGACCAGAATTGGTCAATTGTAAAGGTGTCATATTCCACCAGGACAACGCTAGACCGCACACATCTTTGGTCACTCGCCAAAAACTGAGTGAGCTTGGCTGGGAACTTTTGATGCATCCACCATATAGCCCTGACCTTGCACCATCAGACTACCATTTATTTCGATCTTTGCAGAACTCCTTAAATGGTAAAACTTTCGGCAATGATGAGGCTATAAAATCGCACTTGGTTCAGTTTTTTGCAGATAAAGGCCAGAAGTTCTATGAGCGTGGAATACTAAATTTGCCAGGAAGATGGCAAAAGGTTATCGAACAAAATGCCAGTTATTTATATGATTAAAGTTCATTCTAAGTTTTATTAAAAATGCATTTACTTTCTTTTAAAAAATCCGTAATTACTTTTTAGGCAACCCAATATATTGATATGTACGTCTCATATGTCTGTTTGGAGCAGTTTTTGGAGTTGGGCGACCCCTTGGATACTTGAACCCAAGTTTTTATAACGTATTCGTGCTCCAATCTCCATTATCTTTTTTATAACGTATTCGTGCTCCAATCTATCATTATCTGATACCCGTATTGTCCCTATTGGTTCACTTTTGATTTTGGGTACCGTTTTTGAGGTAATGGGGGAGGGTCCTTCCCCCTTCCAATATCAACAAATTATAAAGCTTATACTTCTCTCCTGATCATCCAATAAACCTAATTTTGAGGGGGTTTTGGGCTCGGGCAGCCCTCCAGTTACTTGGACCCTATTTCTAATATGAAATTCGTACTCTACTCTTAAATATCTTTCATTTAAATCACATATTGTCCCGATCGGACAACTTTTATTTTTTGGCGGTACTTTTGGGGTAAGGGGGAGGGTCCGCCCCCTTGCGATTTCCGCCCCCCTTACAATATCAAAAAATTATATAGCCTATTGCTCCTTGCGGACCACTTTCCACAATCTTTGGAAATTTTAAAGAAATTGGTTTAGCCGTTTTTGTGTCTATATGAAACAAACAAATTTACAAACACACAAACCCACAAACCCACAAACCCATAAAGAAACAAACAAACAAACAAACATACAAACAAACACATATTCATTTTTATATTGCGTTGCCCAAAAAGTAATTGCGGATTTTTCATATAGTCGGCGTTGACAAATTTTTTCACAGCTTGTGACTCTGTAATTGCATTCTTTCTTCTGTCAGTTATCAGCTGTTACTTTTAGCTTGCTTTAGAAAAAAAGTGTAAAAAAAGTACATTTGATTAAAGTTCATTCTAAGTTTTATTAAAAATGCATTTACTTTCTTTTAAAAAATCCGCAATTACTTTTTGGGCAACCCAATATATATAGAAAGATAGAAGATATACATTTTTCCCATGTACATTCCATTAAGGAACAAGGAATACTTCTCTCGTACCAATGAGTGCAGTCCGATTAAAGTTCAAGCTCAATGATGCCGAGTCCAAACCGCGTGCAGCTTAGTGACACCACTTGATAGAGAAGATTTAACATGGCTGGAATCCTCACAAAAGTAGTCTGCATTGCAAATTGAAAATTTTTCCCATGAACATTTCATTGAGGAACAGGGGCAAACTCGCACATATCATTGAGTGCAGTCCGATTTAAGTTAAAGCTCAATGATAAGAGGCCTCCTAGCCGAGTCCGAACGGCGTGCCGCAGTGCGACAGCTCTTTGGAGAGAAGTTTTACATGGCATAGTACCTTATAAATGTTGCCATCATTAGGAGGGGAATACCACAGCTGAAAATTTTTTCTAATGGTCTCGCCAGGATTCGAACCCAGGCGTTTAGCGTCATGCTAACCTCTGCACTACAGTGGCCTGCATTAGTAAGGGGATAACCATCACTGAAAATTGTGCTGATGTTCAGGCCCGATTTGAGTCCTGGCAATCGGCATCATAGGCTGACATGTTAACCTCTGGGCTACTGTGGCCCCCTTTTTAATTTATATACCATCAAATATTGCGACCCTTTCGCATATACTTTTAACTTTATTTTTATCCTAAGATAATGGTAAACGATGTCATGTCTTACCAACAGGTTAAACTGCTTGGAAAATTTCGCATTTTCGCATTTTGTTGCCAAGAGACAAAGACCTCCCACACGAAATGGCAAAAGCGCAGCACCAAAACCTAGCTAGCTAAGTAACCAACGTAACCACCATCCACCCCCTCATCAACGGATATGATTCGTGCTGTGCGGAAAATTAATATCTTTATTTTTATGTTTTAACATAAATTTATTAACTGAAACCATATTGTTAGACACAGGTAAATGCCTTCTTCCTTGATGGTTGGTTGGTGGGGCGTTGTGTAAATCAGCAGCAACCAACGTTTGTGGAGAACCAAATTATGAACAATTCTTATAGTACGATAAGGATATGCCAGAGCAGAGAAATGATGTAGAATTTATTATCGCTATTAAACACAAAGAAAATGTACGCCAATCATAGTTAAGTTTAACTATTATTTGGCAATGGTCTGGGAGATATGGGAAAAAAAACTAAAGGCAATATATGCTTAAAGCAAGAATACAATTTTCCTTTTATTTTTTCATAAAAATATTTCAATGTTTGAATTATCTAAGACTTCGTGTGCACTTGACTGTTGAACTATAGCAATCATAGTGGTGTAAGCTGGGTAGATAATTTTTGCAAGCAAGGATGAAAAATATGAAAACCACAGGATCTCTGTGGGTGATCTAAAAAGGAATTTCCTTTGTTGCAGCAGCTACATGAGATATATGTTTGGCATATTTTATATACGAAGTAAATATGATAATTTCGTGGTTATAAATCCCATGGGGAAATTTATTATAAACTATTTTTATACCCTACACCACTACTGTGGTAAAGGGGATTATAACTTAGTGCATTTGTTTGTACCACCCAGAAGAAAGAGAGATAGACCCATTGATAAGTGTACTGATCGACTCAGAATCACTTTCTGATTCGATTTAGCTATGTCCGTCTGTCTGTCTGTCTGTCCGTCTGTCCATGTTAATTTGTATACAAAGAACTGGGCGCAGTTTTCATCCGATCGTCTTAAAATTTGGTACAGGTATGTTTTTCAGCCAAGAGATGAAGCCTAATGAAATTGGAAAAAATCGGTTCAGATTTGGATATAGCTCCCACACATATGTTCGTCCGATTTGCAGTAATAATGCAATAAAATGGTCATTTGTTAACGGATTCTCTCGAAATTTGGCAGGAGGGATTTTCTAATGACTCTCGACATTACTGGTAAATATCATGGACATCGGTTCAGATTTAGATATAGCTCTCATATATATAAATCGCCCGATTTTCACTCCTAGTGTCACAGCAAGCCTATTTATTGACCAATCTTCCCAAAACTTCGTACAACGATTTCCTAGACGACTTCCACATTGTCTATAAAGTTTTCTCGAAATCGGTTTAGATTTAGATATAGCTCCCATATATATGTTCGTCCGTTTTTCAGTAAATTTGCAATAAAATGGGCTTTTGTTGACCGATTCTCTCGATTCTCGAAATTTGGATGGGAGGTTTTTCTAATGACTCTCAATATTACTGGTGAATTTCATGAAAATCGATTCAGATTTAGATATTGCTCTCATATATACAATATATATATCGTCCGATTTTATTTTCTAGAGCCATAACAAGCGCATTTATTGACCTATCTTGCAAAAATTTTGCAAAACGCTTTCCTCGATGACTGCCACAGTATCTGAGAAGTTTGCTCGAAATCGGTTCAAATTTAAGAATAGCTCCCATATATATGTTCGTCCAATTTTGAGAAATATTGCAAGAAATTGCTCATTTTTCGAAATTTCTCAGGAAGGATTTTTCATGACTCTTGACATTGTTGGTGAATTTCATAGAAATCGACCCAGATTTAGATATAGCTGTCATATATGTATATCACCAGATTTTAACCCCAAGAACCACTGCAAGCGCATTGTTTGAGAAATCTTGCCAAAATTTTGCACATCGCTTTCCTCGACGACTACCACATTTTTAGTGAAGTTTGCTCGAAATCGTTCAATTCGGTTCATAACCTGATATAGCTGCTATAAAAACCGATATTGGGTCTTGACTTCTTTTGCCCCTAGAGGGCGCAATTCTAATCTGATTTGGCTGAAATTTTGCACGTGGTGTTTTGTTATGACTTTCAACAACTGTGCTAACTACAATCCATCAATATTAAGTATCTGTGCAAACTTTTAAGCAGCTTGCTCTACGCATTAGACCGCTATCGTGATTTCAACAGACGGACGGACGGATGGATGGACGGGCGAAAATGGCTAGATCGGCTCATAATGCCGAGATAATCAATAATATATATAGTTTATCGGATCTTAGATCAATATTTCGAGGTTTTACAAACGGAATGATTAGATTAGTATACCCCCATCCTATGGTGGTGGGTATAATTTGCAAAGAAAATCTTCCATCATTGAAGTCGTCTCGATGGAAAAACAAACAAAAGTTGTGAAATTTATGATACGACACGGATTTCGAAAAGCCTAACATTAGTCACTGTACCAAATTTCAGCGAAATCGGATTATAAATGTGCCTTTTTTGGGGCCAAGACTTTGAATTGAGAGATCGGTCTATATGGCAGCTATATCCAAATCTGAACCGATCTGGGCCAAATTAGAAAGGATTTTGAAGGAGGTAACACAACTCACTGTCCCAATTTTCGGCGAAATCGGACAATAAAGGCGCCTTTTCTGAGCCTAAAACCTTTAATCGAGGTATCGGTCTATGTGGCAGCTATATCCAAATCTGAACTGATCTAGGCCAAAATGCAGAAGGTTGTCGAAGAGCCGAACACAACTCACTGTCCCAAATTACGGCGAAATCGGACAATAAATGCGCCTTTTATGTCCCTAAGACCCTAAATCGGCGGATCGGTCTATGTGGCAGCTATATCCAAATCTGAACCGATCTGAGTAAAAATGCAGAAAGTTGTCGCAGAGCCTAACACAACTCACTGTCCCAAATTTCGAAGAAATCGGACAATAAATGCTGCTTTTATAGGCCTAATACCCCAAATCGGCGGAGTGGTCTATAGGGCAGCTATATCCAAATCTGAACCGATCTGAGCCAAATATAAGAAGGATGTCGAAGGGCCTAATACAACTCACTGTCTTAAATTTTGGCAAAATCGAACAATAAATGCGCCTTTTATGGGGCCAAAACCTTAAATCAAGAGATAGGTCTATATGGCATCTCTATCCAAATCTGAATCGATCTGGGCCAAATTGAAGAAAATAGTCGAAGGCCCTAACACATCTCGCTGTCCCAAATTTCGGCGAAATCGGGTAATAAAAGCGTCTTTTATTGGCCCAAGAACTTAAATCGAGAGAGCGGTCTATATGGCAGCTATACCCAAATCTGGACCGATCTGTACCATATTGCAAAATGATGTCGAGGGGCCTTACACAAATCACTGTCCCAAATTTCGACGAAATCGGACAATAAATGCGTCTTTTATGGGCCCAAAACCTTAAATCAAGAGATCGGTCTATATGGCATCTCTATCCAAATCTGAACCGATCCGGGCCAAATTGAAGAAAATTGTCGAAGGTCCTAACACATCTCACTGTCCCAAATTTCGGCGAAATCGGGTAATAAAATCGCCTTTTATGGGCCCAAGACCTTAAATCGAGATATCGGTATATATGACAGCTATATCCTAATCTTGAAAGGGCTAACACAACTCACTGTGCCAAATTCCGGCGAAATCGGACAATAATAGCGCCTTTTATGGGCGCAAGACCTTAAATCGAGAGATCGGTCTATATGGCAGCTATACCCAAATCTGGACCGATCTGTACCATATTCCAAAATGATGTCGAGGGGTCTAACACAACTCACTCTCCCAGATTTCGGCGACATCGGACAATAAATGCGTCTTTTATTGGCTCAAGACCTTAAATCGAAAGATCGGTCTATATGGCATCTCTATCCAAATCTGGACCGATCTGAGCCAATGTGAAACAGGATGTCGACTGGCCTAACGCAACGCACTGTCTCAAATTTTAGCAAAATCGTATAACAAATGTGGCTTTTATAACCCTAAGAACCTAAATCGGCGGATCGGTCTATATGGGGGCTATATCAAGAAATAGTCCGATATAGCCCATCTTAATAGTTAACCTGCTTATGGGCAGAGAAAGAATCTGTGCGTATTTTCGGCTCAATATCTCTATTTTTGAAGACTGTAGCGTGATTTCAACAGACAGACGGACAGACGGATGAACATGGCTAGATCGTCTTAGATTTTAACGTTAGTCAGGAATATGTATACTTTATAGGGTCGGAAATTGATATTTCAATGTGTTGTAAGCGGAACGACAAAATGAATACACCCCTATCCTGCGGTGGTGGGTATAATGACTTCTATTATGTGGTCCGAAGCGGACCATAACATGATATGGCTCTAATATCATAGCATGATATAGCTCTAATATCATAGCATGATATAGCTCTAATATCATAGCATGATATAGCTCTAATTATCCCCTCTTCATGTTGGCGACATTTGCGAGGTACAATGCCATGCATGGTTGTTTAAAAAATTTTCCCCAAAGAGGTGTCGCGCTGCGGAACGCCGTTCGGACTCGACTATAAAAAAAACGTCCCTTATCATTGAGTTTAAACTTGAATCGGAAAGCACTCATTGATGTGTGAGAAATTGCCCCTTCTTGGTTCCTGGTGGTATTGTTCTTCCTTAGGGTAATGTTCTCATTAGAGGAGGGATGGCACCACTTGGACCCAAATTTTAATGCCATATTCGTTTTCCGGTCTTCAATAGCTTTCATTTAATACCCTTATTGTGCTCATCGGACCACTTTCGAATATGGGTGGCATTTTTGGGGTAAGGGGGAGGGTCCGCCTCCACCCGATATCTAAAAATTATAAAGCCTATGTTACCTTCCAGACAAACGTACACAATCTATGAAAATTTTAAGAAAATCGGTTCAGCCAAGTATCATATAGTTATTATCAGTCTAATGGCGATTTTGGGGGTGGCGTGACCCCCTATACTATGATCTAATTTTGTATGCCAGATTCGAAATCTACTCCCGAATACCTTTCATTTGAGCCTAATATTGAAATGAACGTCCAATGTGTCTGTTTGGGGTAGTTTTGGGGTTGGGGTGGCCCAATGGATACTTAGGCTCGAATTTTTGTTACCATATTCGTATTCTATTCTTCAATACCTTTCATTTGATACCTATATTGTCCTGATCGGTCCACTTTTGATTTTTTGTTGTATTTTTGGCATAAAGGGGAGGGTCCGTCCCCCTTTCGATACCTAAAAATTTTATAGCCTATGTTTCCTTCCAGACCAACCTACACAATCTGTGAAAATTTCAAGGTAATCGGTTCAGCCGTTTTTGGGTCTATGCGGAACAAACAAACAAATAAACAAACGAAGATTCGTAAAGAAATGAAGGGGAACAGCAGTAAATTTGCTTTCCATGGGAGCGTATGATTTACAACTGAATTATATTAGGAAAAGTATACGACCCAATGCACAACACATGGAGCAACTGAGTTCGGTTAAGCTAAGATGTGAATGGCTACCGATTGATAATTATTTAATAACTGTATTCAAAAGTCATTTGGAAGTTTTTTATCACATTTGCTCAAGATGCTATCACTAGAGGCTGCAATTACTATCTGATTTGGTTGAAATTTTGGAAGAGGTGTTCGTATGACTTTTAAAAAGCCTTGATAACTACGGTCCATAACTTGTTATAGTTCCTATATGTTTGAAAGGATCATTCAAAGAACTTATACCATCCATGTGATCCTTGGTGGAGGATTTAGATTAGGTCTATCCGATTAGATTTATCCGATTGGGTTAGGTGTATGCGAACTTTCGTTCATTTTTTTGTTTAACACATTTGCTATCTTAAAAGTGTTTATAGCAAAATTTGTAGAATGTTTTAGTCAATCTGGAAACTTACTGCCTGCCTTTTTGAAAGCCTTAAAAAACTTAAAAATTTACAAAATTATCTCTTTTTATACCCACCACCGAAGGATGGGGGTACATTCATTTTGTCATTCCGTTTGCAACACATCGAAATATCCATTTCCGACCCTATAAAGTATATATATTCTTGATCAGCGTAAAAATCTAAGACTATCTAGCCATATCCGTCTGTCCGTCTGTTTGTTGAAATCACGCTACAGTCTTTAAAAATAGAGATATTGAGCTGAAATTTTGCACAGATTCTTTTTTTGTCCATAAGCTGGTTAAGTTCGAAGATGGGCTATATCAGACTATATCTTGATATAGCCCCCATATAGACCGATCCGCCGATTTAGGGTCTTAGGCCAATAAAAGCCACATTTATTATCCGATTTTGTTAAAATTTGGGACAGTGAGTTGTGTTAGGCCTTTCGACATCCTTTGTCAATTTGGCTCAGATCGGTCCAGATTTGGATATAGCTGCCATATAGACCGATCCTCCGATTTAGGGTCTTAGGCCCATAAAAGCCTCATTTATGGTCCGATTTCGCTAAAATTTGGGACAGTGAGATGTCTTAGGCCCTTTGACATGTTTCTTTAATTTGGTCCAGATCGGTTCAGATTTGGATATAGCTGCCATATAGACCGATCCTCCGGTTTAGGGTCTTAGGCCCACAAAAGCCACAATTATTATCCGATTTTGATGAAATTCGGGGCAGTGAATTGTGTAAGGCCCATCAACATCCTTCGTTAGTTTGGCTTAGATCGGTCCAGATTTGGATATAGCTGCCATATAGATCGATCCTCCGATTTATGGTGTAAGGCCCATAATAGCCACATTCATTATCCGATTTTGCTGAAATTTGGGACAGTGAGATGTGTTAGGCCCTTTGACATATTTCTTCAATTTGGTCCAGATCGGTTCAAATTTGGATATAGCTGCCATATAGACCGATTTCTTGATTTATGGTTTTGGGCCCATAAAATGCTCATTTATTGCCCGATGTCCCCGAAATTTGGAACAGTGAGTTAAGTTAAGCCCCTTGACATACTTCTGCAATATCGCACAGATCGGTCCAGATTTGGATATAGCTGCCATATAGACCGATATCTAGGTTTTAGGTTTTGGGGCCATAAAAGACGCATTTATTGTCCGATGTCGCTGAAATTTGACACAGTGAGTTTGGTTAGGCTCTTCGACGTCCTTCTTCAAATTTGCCCAGATCGGTCCAGATTTGAATATAGCTGCCATATAGACCGATCTCTGGATTTAAGGTTTAGGGCCCATAAAAGAGGCATTTATGTCCGATTTCGCAGAAATTTGGGACAGTGCTTAGTGTTAGGCTCTTCGACATGTTTATGCAACTTGGCCCAAATCGGTTCAGATTTGGATATAGCTGCCATGTAGACCGATATCTCGATTTAAAGTCTTGGCCCCTTAAAAGGCGCATTTATAATCCGATTTCACTGAAATTTGACACAGTGACCTATGTTCGGCTTTTCGACATCCGTGTCGTATATAGTTCAGATCGGTATGAGGTATATGAGTATAAGGTACGAATTTTGATGAAAGGTGGTTTACATATATACCCGAGGTGGTGGGTATCCAAAGTTCGGCCCGGCCGAACTTAACGTCTGTTTACTTGTTTTATTTGCACTAAATGCACTTTAAATATATACGATGTCAAAAGAAACCATAAATTTCCCTTACTCTCCATAAAAATTCCTAAGCAAATAATAAACTGCCTTCTTACCAAAATCAACAAGATATCACACGAGTCCAAATCTTAGACCTGCGCTCCCTCACTAGCACTAAAGATACAATCCAAAAAGCACTATGAAATTTCAAATATTGCCCAAAACGAAGAAGAAAAAATGAAATGAAATCTAAACTAACTCTGATACTCCACATAAAATACAAAATTGTATTTCTATTTTGTGCTGAGTCAACAGGAAGTCGGCACACATGTTGTGTTGCTTACTTCCGGTTTCCTTAATGCTGGTTTTGCATCACTTCTGGTGGCCATCTTTAACCTTTTTGCCTTATGCGAATGCTCTCACACTCAAATACATATTTAAGCATGCATGCTTGTGTGTGTTTGTGTGTGGATGTGAGTGTATTGGTTGTTTTTTGTGGGTGAAGGTATTAGTTAGTCAAACAAAATAATTTGATGACAGCAGCAGGATAAGCAGCCCCATTTTAAGGGTATTGGTGTGCTTCTTCTTCTATTTTCGCAGTTTTTACCAAGTTTCCTTTTTTACACACCAACGTTCGATGTGCTTCCCAAGATTAAAACGCCCAATAAGACCTTAAAACAGCCGGGACACAACCAATATTACCAAAATCATTGTAAAATCTGCAGACATGAGTATTGGGGTGTCATGGCAAATTTGTTAGGAAACATAAGTAGCGGTATAAGAAAAAAGTTCAACCGGATATATTTTAATCAAATTATATACAATTGGGTAGATGTTTTAGATATCAGGTTCCCTTTTTTGGCATTGTAATCTCTTATCAAAAGAATTGACATTACTTTTCATTTAAATACGGGAACCCTTTGTCTTCCTTTTAGGCCATATTTGATTGAGGCCCTCAAAAAATTTGGCCTGAGACCTTCAAATCCTTTTGGGGGTTTGACCTACTAACCACATATCACCATCCTTATGTCAAATATCCCAATTCACATATCATGAACCTTAAATAGTTCCACACTCCAATTGATATACACTACTTTTTTATTTTCATTCCACCCTTATGTCTATAGCCACCCACAGACAAGCCGTTAACCAAACGGACGGGTATGATTATAATTTTGTAATTTATTTTAGAGCTTTACATAAATTTCTTTCCTTCAGTTGTCGTAAAGCTTATGCGAACATTATGATAATAATGATTATGATGGAACCCAAGACGCAACACCCAACCCCATTTTGTGGATGAAGATGGTGTCGGTGATGATGGCAATGATGATGATGAAGACGGCGACGATGATGAGAGTGATGATGTGCATGCTGAAAGCTGAATGCTGGATAAGGTTATTGATAATAATGCTGGTTTCTCCACATTCGGCAGTCGCTCGATGTTGGTCGAGTTGGTTGGCATGGCATTGCTTTGCCATGCCGTTTTGTTGCCTTTGGTCTGTCTCGGTAATCCCATGAAGAAACGCTGCAAAGCAGAAAAGGAAAATTTGCTGAGCCCGCGTATTTGGAACAGGTTAATAATCATTTAGGGTTTGCTCTGGCTCATGTTTGGGCAATGGGATTTTATATTGCTCGACGTGTGGTAGACGGGGTCAGGGAAGTCCTTGCCCTAACACAAAGGGGTTACTAAAGTGAAAAAGGGATAAAAAGGATGGAGAAATTTTCCTTTGAGAAGAATGTTCTTTATTGGGAAATTTTACGGTTTTGCGGAGGAATTCTAGTTTGGCTAAAAAGTTTTGCGGGCCATCTCAGGCATAGTTAAATTATGTGGGTAGGTTTAATTTAGGGATAATACCCACAGAAGGGGAGAGCATCGCTGGCGGATAGTATGTCCACAATACTAAATGCATGGATGGATTTGAATTAAGGCTAGAACTCCAAAATTTTTTTTTGTGTGCTAGTAACTTTTTCTCATGCTTTTTACTCCATTGTAAACAAAGTCTCTACGAAGAAGTGTCTCTCAGTTGTGTGATTCTCTGTCGTTAAGCTATAATCGGAATCGAAAAACAATCATTGATGAGAGAAACTCCCCTTAATAGAATGATCGGGGACAAACCGCCGGGGTTTGAACCTAGGAGTTCGGTGTTATAGGCGGATATGTTAACCTCTGTGCTTCGGTGGTCTCCGTTTGTAAATATGCACATGCAAAAATGTGCATGTGTAAATGTGCACGTGCAAATATCCATGTGTATAGATGCATGTGCAAGTATGCATGTGCAAGTATGCATGTGCAAGTATGCATGTGCAAGTATGCATGTGCAAGTATGCATGTGCAAGTATGCATGTGCAGTTAAGCATGTGCTGTTAAGCATGTGCAGTTAAGCATGTGTATGTGCAGTAAAGCATGTGCAGTTGAGCATGTTCAGTTAAGCATGTACAGTTAAGCATGTTCAGTTAAGCATGTGCAAATATGCATGTACAAATGATCAGTTTCAAAGGACCATTTGCTATGCAAAAGTACAAGTGCAAATATCTATGAAAAAATAAGAAAAAGCGTGCTAAAATCGGGCGGGCCGAATCTTAAACGCCTTCCACCATGGATCACATTTGTCATGTTCAGTTAAGCATGTTCGGTTAATCATGTGCAGTTAAGCATGTGCAGTTAAGCATGTGCAAATATGCATGTACAAATGATTAGTTTAAAAGGACCATTTGCTATGCAAAAGTACAAGTGCAAATATGTAAACAAGTAAAAGCGTGCTAAGTTAGGCCGGGCCGAATCTTAAACGCCTCCCAACATGGATCACATTTGTCAATTTCTTTGCTCCGGTATCTCTTTACAGGCAAACAAAAGTTAATGGATAAAAATTGCTATTCGGGCCATACTTGGCTTGGATGTTAAAGACAGTAGTAGACCCCATTGTGCAAAATCTGAACAAAATCGGATAAGAAATTCACCCTAGAGGGACTAGAGAAGTAAAATTTTGCATGGGAGCTATATCAGATTATGGATCGATTCAGACTATATTTGGCACGTATATGAGAGAGTATAGAAGAAGTCACTGGGCAAAACTTCAGCTTAATCGGTTAAAAGGTACTACCTCTAGAAGCTCTAAAAGTGAAATCGGTTTACATGGGAGCTATATCAGGTTATGGACCGATCAGACCTTACTTGGTATATCCATTAAATATCATAGACGACGTCATTGTACAGTAGTGTGGTCAGAAGGCGGTAGCCCAGAGGAACGCCCCAAGGAGGGGTGTTCTCGCTGATTCTATGGAATCTCGTGATTAATGAAATCCTGATGGATCTCGGTGGGGACGGCTCGAGGATTATCGTTTATGCGGACGACGTCGTGCTGCTGATCCGATGCAGGTTTCTGTCGGCGATCAGCAAAATCATTGAAGGGTCTCTGATGGTACTCTTTACGCGTAGATATAAGATAGCAGAGTTCAGATTCCCGTCCTTGAACGGGGTTGAAGGAAGCGCAGTACATAGGCATAGTCCTCGATTCGAAACTTTCATGGAAGAGGAGCACCGACGAAAGAAGCCATTAGGCACTGTGCGCTTTTTACTCCTGGAGGAGGATGTTTGGAGAGACCAGTGCTGACCAATGGAGCACTGGTATAGTGGAATGCCGTAGAGAAGAGGAGGGTTTGATCGAGAAGATAGATTTCGAGAAGGTCAAAAGACTGGCCTGCGTCGGGGTCACAGGGGCACTGAGATCCGCACCTCAGGCAGGCCTGTAGGCCATGCTGGATATACAGCCCAATGAGGCGACGCGCTTAGGCTAAGGGAACTTGGCATGCTGAAGGAGGATGGTTGCGGCCGCAGTTCGATTCAGGGTGTTATGCATGCGGAGAGGAGCCTGAGTAGAATCTCCGACTACGTGGCATCAGTGCCGACTGGAGTGAGGGCATTCGCGAGTCGTTTTCCTGGGAGGGATGAATGGGGGGCGAATGCTGCACTTAAGGAGGGTGAGACATCGATCTATACCGGTGGCTCCAAGATGTAGTCAGGGACTGGATTGGGGTCCTACTCTGATGCACTCAATATCAGTATGTCTCTGAGCACGCTCGGACGAGTGTACGGTCTTTCAGGCATAGGTCTGTGCCATTGCAATGACCGCAAGGGATATTCTGGGAAGGGATTTTCCGCCCTCGAAACTCAGAATTTATGTGAACAGTATGGCGGCGCTCAAGGCCTTAGGATCGAGGATGGTCAGGTCGAGATTTTTAAAGTCACTGGATAGGCTTCGGGCCTACAATGTGTTGCTGACATGGGTTCTTGGGCATGAGAGGATTCCAGGGAATGAGAGGGCGGACGAGTGCACCAGGAGGGGTTCGTCTGCGCCGGCCGGACCAGTCACCGGTCTTGACGACGTGCCTACGTCGTTGGATAGGTGGGACTCGGTGGATGGCTGCCGGACTGCAAAGGCGCTGTGGCCGGTCATCGTCATAAGGGATTTTCCGCCCTCGAAACTCAGAATTTATATGGTCAGTATGGCTGTGCTCAAGGCCTTAAGGTCGAGGATGGTGAGGTCGAGATGCGTGGCGGATTGTTTGGAGTCCCTGGATAGGCTCCGGGCCTACGATGTGTTGCTGACATGGGTTCATGGGCACAAGCGGATTCCAGGGAATGATTTTTGAAGTCCATGGATAGGCTCCGGGCCTACGATGTGTTGATGACATGGGTTCCTGGGCTTGAGGGGATTCAAGGGAATGAGAGGGCGGACGAGTGCGCCATAAGTGGTTCGTCTGAGCCGGGCGGACCAGTCACCGGTCTTGATGACGTTCCTACGTTGTTGGTTAGGTGGAACTCGGTGGATGGCTGCCGGACTGCAAAGGCGCTATGGCCGGTCATCGACCGAATGATGACGAGGGAGTTGCTGCCGATAAGAGGTCAATGAGTATCTTGAAAGGGGTCATAACCAGGCGCTGTGGCATAGGCCGCATGGCGGCGCGCATGGGAATACCGCATATTGACTTCTGTAAAAGTTGCCTCCATGAGAATGAAGAGGAGACTATTGAGCACTTGCTATGTTCATGTCCGGGCCTTCAGAGACGTAGGCTCTCCTTTGTGGGGAGCCGTTTCTTGTGTGATTTGGGTAATCTTGCGACTGTACCTCTGGTAGGTCTCCTGAGATTTGTTGAAGAAACAGGGTTCCATAAACTCCGGCATAGTTATATCCGTGCTTGCTTGGGCATGAGAGTTTCTTCACCCCCGCTCATGTTTTCGATTTCTACTGTCTTTCTTTTAATCGTGTATAACCACTTGTCCGAGGTCTCACATTTTCTTTCTCTTCCCTTTCTTTCTAGGGTAACACAATGGGCCATACTGGCCTCCGAGTGAACTCTCCTTTGGTGGGCAACCTTACCTAAAATAACCATAGTACAAAATTTCAGCCATATCCCATAAGAATTGCGCCATCTAGAGGCTCAAGTAGTCAAATCGGCAGGACGGTTTATATGGGAGCTATATGAGGTTTTGGGCCTATTTGCACCATAATAGGTTCAAATTTTCAAAGTTTCAACAAAATCGGATGAGAATTGTGCCCTCTAGGGGTTCAAGAAGTAAAATCTGGAGTTCGGTTTTTATGGGAGGATGAATAGGAGAATATTGAACACTTGGTGTGTTCATATCCTGGCCTGCAGGGACGTAGGCTCTCCTTTATGGGGAGCCGTTTCTTCTGTGCTCTGAGTTCACATGCCAACGCACCTCCGGTAGGTTTCCAGAGATTCCCGACGGGGAGTGCCGTAAGCTCCGTCGCAGGTACATCCATGCTTGCGTGGGGATGGGAGGATCCTCACCCCCCGCTCGGATTCTCCATTCGTCCTGTCTTTCTTTTATTCGTGTATAACCTCTTATCCGAGGTCTTACATCTTCTTGCTCTTCCCTTTCTTTCTAGGGTACCACAATGGGCCGCCAGACTGACGTCCGAGTGAACTCACCTTTGGTGGGCAACCCACTCAACCTTACCTAACATAAGCATAGTCCATGGCAGCCGGTTGTACGAACCGGATTGACCCGATGGAGTTCTTCATCGGCAAGGGCTGCGGCCTCAGTGTATAAGACACTGCTACAACAACAACATTGCACAACATTTCAGACAAATCCGATAAGAATTGCGCCATCTAGAGGCTCAAGAAGTCAAGATGCCAGGTCAGTTTATATGGGAGCTATATCAGGGCCTATTTGAGCCATACACGTATGTTGAAGGTCATTGGAACAGTCAATGTGCAAAATTTAAACAAAATCGGATAAGAATTGCGCCCTCTAGAGGTTTAAGAATCTAAATATGGACCGATCTTTCCCATTAACAATTCCAACCGATCTACACTAATAGGAAGTATTTGTCCAAAATTTCAAGCGTCTAGCTTTACTGCTTCGAAAGTTAGCGAGCTTTCCGGAGACAGACAGACGGACGGACGGACATGGCTAGATCGACTTACAATGTCATGACGATCAAAAATATACATACTTTATAGGGTCTAAGGTCAATATTTCGAGGTGCTACAAACGGAATATTAAAGTTTGTATACCACCATCATATGGAGTATGGTATAATGAGCCAATGTAGACCATTAACAATTTGGTTCAGACTTGTAGAATTCAGGTTTGCATAGAGTACTGTCTCATTGAATTATCAAACAATAGCCAATTCTCTTAGTAAATTTCCCTCAAATCGTTCAAGTACTCCCTTCCTCCCTTCCTTGTCTACACACTCTATCTTCAATTTTATCTTGCCCTTCTCTGAGTTCTTCATGCTAAGTTCATGCCATCCTACCAAAGATTCTTTTTAAGCATTTATTTTCGACATTGCTTATGTGCTCCTATTGCTTTCCATATTTCTTATTGTCCATTAAAACCAATAATGAACACAACAATAATCCCTCAGGTAGATGTTTGGCCTTCCCTTCTCCTTCCGGCCTAGGATGTTGGTATGAGGGTCCATGCTTTGTTTGTTTCCCAGCATATCCACAACACCATCGGAATATTTGCCAAGGAACACGTTTACAACCAAAAGAAACTGGGTCTGGGATTCGCCTGTAACGCTGTATGTGTGCGGCAGGACGATACCTTTGGCATTCATTATAAGGCCACATCCTGTTTATCACCAAAAAAAAAAAAAAAACGCAAAAGAAAGCAAAAAAGTCATGGATGAGATTTTCCCATTCTCCTTCGTATCATTGGCTTTGTGTTGTTTTGTCTTTTTTTTTATCTCTCGACACGAACATGAATAAATAATTCACTTAACATTCAATTTAGAAACAATTATGATGTATTGATGTTTCGGTCATGGGAATGGGCATCAACTGTCGCAAGGTGGACCATAAAATTGGATTGGAGGATGGTTATGGAGGGGATCTGTAGCATTTGAACAGTCATTAAGTTAAGTGCCCATTAACAAGGATTTTTCTAATTTTTAAGATATCAATTGATTTCGAATATGATTAAGGGGATTTTTTCCAGCAACTTGAGAGTAGAAAGTTTTAAAGATTTGATTAACGAGCAAAAGACGGCATGTACAACGATATATTTTCTAATAATGTTACAAAATGGGGGCCATCGTAGCGCAGAAGTTAACATGTCTGCATATAACGCTGAACGCCTAGGTTTGAAAACTGGCGCGAAAATAGCAAAAACATCTTTTCAGCGGTGGTTATCTCCTCACAAATGCTGGGACCATTTGTGAGGTACTATGCCATGTAAAATCTTCTCCCCAAAGAGGGGTCGCACTGTGGCAGATTTCATTCTGTCAGTCAGTTATTTATGGTGGTCGTCCATAGGAGTGCCGATAAAACGCCCTGTTCCTTAACATATGGTTTAACCAGTTTTTAAGGACCTGGTAAAGGTGTAGCGGGGACTGAAGTAATTTTTACATCGTTAAAGCGAACCTAAGCTCTTGAATGCATCTTTCGACATTTGAAACACATTTTTAGCACAACGGATATCACTTTTTTTTGTCATGTCCAGATCATCAGGAGCTTCTGATTGCGCAAAATCTATACCGTTGATAGTCAAAGATAACCGTAATGAGTCGGCGAATCGTTTGTGTGACATCATACAGCACTGTGTCTTCCTAGCATTAATATCGACTCGATTCATTCGACCCCACTCACAATGGCACATCCTTGTCCTGCAAATCCTGGCAGAATGTATCATCCATAACCCTTCTTTTGTCCTCAATCTATCAAAGACTCGGCCTATGGTCGAATGAGTATGAATGACAGAGATTACTGTCATCTGCAAATGAATAGATCGAATTCGATGTCTGACTCAACAGATCGTTGATAAACATAAAACACAGAGCCCTGGCGTATATTGAGCATTAGATGAGAATCCGTCTATAACGACTCGTATAGTGTGATCTCTGAGAAAGCTCGAAATAAATGGAAAGAAGCCATTACCGACACCAAATGAGGCAAGCTTTGATAGTAGTGCACAGTGCCCTATCAAATGCCTTGGAGATATCCAGAGCCACAACCTTACTCTGATCAAACTGGTGAATTGAGCGACTTCAACGTTCCGACAGGAATACCATGAGGTTGCCCGTAGAGCAATTTCTGCGGAAACCCTACTTTTGGTTGCTAAAAAGGTCATCAGACTTTAAATACCTCACAAGATGATGAATAACCATGCTCCCCATAACTTTGGAGAGGGGGGTTGTTCGGCTCACCGTTCTGGGGTATTGGCTGAACGTTCGCAACCTTCCAACGCACCGGGAAGACTGCCGCGCAGTAAGCAAGGTTGAAAAGGTTGAGTAATAGATAAGCAAAAGTCGAAGAACACGCGCAAGACAAGTGTTGATATGCCATCCGGGACCGGGGATTTATTTACGTCTATATTCTCAATTACCCTTTTATCTCGACGAGTTGGAAAAAATGTCTGGGCCATGACGCCAGATACATTTTCGATTAAGGGGAGTGGCTGATTGCTATCAGACAGCGAAGAGTTCCTTGCAAATATATCACCCAACAGTTTAGACTTATCAACCTGGCCAGTGAACGTTTGATCATCCTTACCAAGAGTTGGTATTGACGAAGAACTACCCTTTACCTTTCTCACGAACGACCAAAGCTCCTACTTCCTTAGTATGTAATCACTGTTCGTGAAGAAACACACGATGGTCGGGTCAAGGGTCGGTGAGCGTACAACTACAGAACACAAGGACTTGTTGACATCAAATGTTGTGTACAACTCGAGTTGGGGACACAAACAAGTTGTTTTTCAAAACAAGTATGTGGGGAAGCCGAGGCACATATAAAAAGGATACACAACGAGTACTCGAGACTGTCAACCAAGAAGTTGAAAGCCGTGCAGACTTGGTGAGTAGAGTGATCTAAAAATATCTTACTGCCTCAAAACTATCAGGGTGTGTCCATTCGCCGCCCAGTGCCAAGTGTGCCCTCTTGTCTCTAATCTGAGTGATCACTATTCGCCTTCTCGTGCTGTCATTGCGAGTGATGTGAACAGTGCTGTAGATTAGGATGTGACTTTTTATACCCTCCACCATAAGATGGGGGGTATACTAATTTCGTCATTCTGTTTGTAACTACTCGAAATATTCGTCTGAGACCCCATAAAGTATATATATTCTTGATCGTCGTGACATTTTATGTCGATCTAGCCATGTCCGTCCGTCCGTCTGTCTGTCGAAAGCACGATAACTTTCTAAGGAGTAAAGCTAGCCGCTTGAAATTTTGCACAAATACTTCTTATTAGTGTAGGTCGGTTGGTATTATAAATGGGCCATATCGGTCCATGTTTTGATATAGCTGCCATATAAACCGATCTTGGGTCTTGACTTCTTGAGCCTGTAGAGTGCGCAATTCTTATCCGATTAGAATGAAATTTTGCATGACATGTTTTGCTATGATATCCAATAACTGTGCCAAGTATGGTTCAAATCGGTCCATAACCTGATATAGCTGCCATATAAACCGATCTTGGGTCTTGAATTCTTGAGCCTCTAGAGTGCGCAATTCTTATCCGATTAGAATGAAATTTTGCACGACGTGTTTTTTTATTATATCCAACAACTGTGCCAAGTATGGTTCAAATCGGTTCATAACCTGATATAGCTGTCATATAATCAGATCTGGGGATTTGATTTCTTGAGCTTCTGGAGGGCGCAATTCCTATCCGATTTGGCTGAAATTTTGCATGACGTATTTTATTCTTACTTTCAACAACTGTGTCAAATAAGGTTCAAATCGGCCTTATTTGATATAGCTGCCATATAAACCGATCTGGGATCTTGACTTCTTGACCCCTAGAGGTCGCAATTATTATCCGATATGCCTGAAAATTTGTACGATGGATCCTCTAATGACCATAAACAAACTTGTTTATTATGGTCTGAATCGGTCTATAGCCCGATACAGATCCCATATAAATCGTTCTCTCTATTTTACTTTGTGAGCCCCAATGGGCGCAATTCTTATACGAATTGGCTGAAATTTTACACAGGTCTCCAACATATAATTTAATTGTGGTCCGAACCGGACCATATCGTGATATCGTTTTAATAGCAGAGCAAATCTTTTCTTATATCCTTTTTTGCCTAAGAAGAGATGCCGGGAAAAGAACTCGACAAATGCGATCCATGGTGGAGGATCGGATAAGATTCGGCCCGGCCGAACTTAGCACGATTTTACTTGTTGCCACTCATCTGCCTTCCCGAGTCGTGTCCTCAAGTGAACCCAAACAGTGCCGAGTAGTAGAGTGTGCTTCTTAGCCACCAATCTGCCTTACCTACCACGTATTAGGGTATGCCTCCTTGGCGCCTACCGCGGCCGTAGATCGTATGCAGTAGCGGTATGCCTTGTCAACCCTGCCGGATGCTGAATCCTAGTGCACAATTGTGTATTAGAGTGTGCCCGTTCGTCAACCGACCTAGCGAGTCCCTTACCGTGCTTGAAGCACACTCTTTAGCTTTGTTAAGACTATTTAGCTCTAAGACCCCATTCATTCTCTCAGTCCCAGATCAAATAAATTTTTGTGATGAACCTTGCCCCCGGTAAGCTGAACTTCAAAATGCAGAGGTAAATGGTCTTTACCTGCGGTCTCCCATTCTTAAGTCTTGGTCCAATAAAAAGGTCTATTTATTGATGTTCTTGCCACAGTATACTGTACCTGCATTCTAATTTTGATTGCTGAATTCTGTTAATATTCCAATCTAGGAGCTCGAAAGCTTGGGTGGGGTTCGTGTAAAGTGATTTAGAATTATGTCGTGTAGGATTGGCTGGGCAGTTTAGCAGAAGTGTGATCTCTAGTTAGGAACTTGACAGCAAACCAACTCAGTAGGAATTGGGTCGGCTGCATTTGAGGGTGCCGGAAAGCAGTTGAGCCAGAACTACTCTATTCTATCGTGAAAGTCAAGGCAGTCACACGAAATCTGTTAACCGCTTTCCCTATTGCAATGTTGTTTTGAGCTTCCTGCTACGCTGCCTGATCTTGAGGCTCCTGATCTAACGCTGAACTTCTCACTTTTTATACCCACCACCGAAGGATGGGGGTATATTCATTTTGTCATTTCGTTTGCAACACATCGAAATATCCATTTCCGACCCTATAAAGTATATATATTCTTGATCAGCGTAAAACTCTAAGACGATCTAGACATGTCCGTCCGTCAGTCCGTCTGTCCGTCTGTCTGTTGAAATCACGCTACAGTCATTAAAAATAGAGATATTGAGCTGAAATTTTGCACAGATTCTTTTTTTGTCCATAAGCAGGTTAAGTTCGAAGATGGGCTATATCGGACTATATCTTGATATAGCCCCCATATAGACCGATCTGCCGATTTAGGGTCTTAGGCCCATAAAAGCCACATTTATTATCCGATTTTGCTGAAATTTGGGGCAGTGAGTTGTGTTAGGCTCTTCAACATCCTTCGTCAATTTGTCTCAGATCGGTCCAGATTTGGATATAGCTGCCATATAGACCGACCCTCCGATTTAGGGTCTAAAGCCCAAAAAAGCCACATTTATTATCCGATTTCGCTGAAACTTGGGAAAGTGAGTTGTGCTAGGCCCGTCGACATCCTTCGTTAATTTGGCTCAGATCGGTCTAGAGTTGGATATAGCTGCCATATAGACCGATCCTCCGATTTAGGGTCTTAGGCCCATAAAAGCCACATTTATTGTCCGATTTTGCTGAAGTTTGGGACAGTGAGTTGTGTTAGGCCCTTCGACATATTTCTTCAATTTGGTCCAGATCGGTTCATATTTGGATATAGCTGCCATATAGACCGATTTCTTGATTTATGGTTTTGGGCCCATAAAATGCTCATTTATTGTCCGATGTCGCCGAAATTTGGGACAGTGAGTTAAGTTAAGCCCCTTGACATACTTCTGAAATATCGCATAGATCGGTCCAGATTTTGATATAGCTGCCATATAGACCGATATCTAGGTTTTAGGTTATGGGGCCATAAAAGACGCATTTATTGTCCGATGGCGCTGAAATTTGAGACAGTGAGCTTGGTTAGGCTCTTCGACGTTCATCTTCAATTTTGCTCAAATCGGTCAAGATTTGAATATATCTGCCATATAGACCGATCTCTCGATTTAAGGTTTTAGGCCCATAAAAGAGACATTTATTGTCCGATTTCCGGTTTATTTTTAGATATAGCTAGTGTACTTATTAGTATTTGGTCCAAATCAGAACATATATGGATATAACTGATATGGGACATAAGGTACGAAATTTTCAGCGAATTTTGATGAAAGGTGGTTTACATATATACCCGAGGTGGTGGGTATCCAAAGTTCGGCCCGGCCGAACTTAACGCCTTTTTACTTGTTATCATAAATATCTAACCTTACTTCTCTGGACTATGGTTGCAATTTATGTCTTCTGGTGGTGGTGGTCGGTATAAGGATTCAGGAGACAAACGAAATTCCAACAGGTTTGGTCTTATTCTAGATGTCAGCGTAGCGTAGAGGTAGCATGTCCTCCTATGACGCTGAACGACTGGGTTGGAATTCTGGTGATATCATAAAAACTATTTTCAGCGGTGGTTTTCCCCTTCTAATGCTGGCAACATTTGTGAGGTAATAGGCCACCGTAGCGCAGAGGATAGCATGTCCGCCTATGACGCTGAATGCCTGGGTTCGAATCCTGGCAGGAACATTAGAAAATTTTTAGCGGTGGTTATCCCCTCCTAATGCTGGCGACATTTGTGGCGTACCATTTGCCATGTAAAAACTTCTTCCAAAGAGGTGTCGCTCTGCGGCTTAAACTTGAATCGAACTTGAATGATATGTGAGATGATTGCCCCTATTCCTTAGTGGAATTGCAATTTTTGAACCTAATTCTAATGCATATCGCTCAAGTGGCAAGTCCTCACTGGTGATAAATATTTCACTACCGAACGGCTGATTGAGTGAACTCCAAGTGAGGCCGGTAAGCGACTTGAGAACCTTGTTCCTGGTGTACAACTGTCCTTTTCTCCTCGCCTCTGCAGCTGCGGCAGTGGTCATTATATGGGAGTTTCAGAAGCCTTGAATGATACCAGTGGCCGTCCAGCACCGCTTTGAGACTTGACAGGTTCCAGCAATTCAGTCTGATTAGGGATTCTGTACGCTTGAGATTATATTGTGGTCAGATTTTCCTTGTTACACGACATGTTTCAATTTAATTCTACTTGTTGTCAGCTTGTCTAAGATAGTATTTGAAGATATTTTGTGTAACAAATCCCAGCAGCATTTCGAGTGACGCATTTTAAATTTCGTTAGAAACGGATACAGCTCTGGCTAGTTTGTCAACTTTTTCAATGGCCGGGATCCAAGTGAGAACTAATGTAACGAGCCTTAAACTCTTGCTTAAGCCTTGGACGTTATTTTCTTGTTTGTGCTATTTCGGTGAACAAACTTGTTGGAGGTTTGAGGGAATACATTTTCAAATTTCTTGAAGCGAAAAATGCAGCAAGATTGACAAGTTGGTACGTTTAAATTATCGCAGATGTTACCAACGTTGGGGTTTGAAGATTATTGCAAATCTTAATGCAAATGATACGATTTCGATGCCATCTTTGAGGAAAAGATTAAACAGTGCTGGACTCGCCTCGGAAACCCCTATTCCTGAAGTCCACAAACGACAGGGGACCAGGTAATTAATTCTTCATCCAACGTTTTAGGCTTGACCAAAGGAATTTGTTGGCATCCTGAAGACGCATGGCACAGTTGAACGCATCAAGTGCCACGAGGACTATTCAGTTACACGGCTTAACCTGATTAAGTACTCCTCTAATATGTTCAGTGATGAAGTGCAAGGCAGTCGTCATGCTATGCTCTGTGTAAAAACAGTGTTGACATTTTAAAAATTCTGCAACAAGACTCGGGAGAAATAGTTCTGCAAGCATCTAAGCTACTGGAGAGGGAAGCGAAATCGGTATTCTCGATTCTGCCTCTACTAAAATCAGTTTGTATACCCACCACCATAGGATAGGGGGTATATTCATTTTGTCATTCCGTTTGCAACATATCGAAATGTCAATTGCCAACTCTAACGATTTAACGATGTCCGTGTGTCTGTCCATCCGTGAATCCGTCAGTTGTAATCGCTCATTCGAATGATATACTGCGTAGAAATTATACGCAGATTAAGTTCTTGAATGGGTAAAATCGGACTATATTTGGATATAGCTTCCATATAGACCGATCTTTTAATTTAGGGTCTTGATGCCATAAAAAGTGGATTTGTTGCCCGATATCGCTGAAACTGTGGCCTGTATAAGAGTTCTCGGGAACTGAATGAAATATTATCCCATTTGCATATTATTATGGACATGGTAGTGGAGTTGTAATAAAGGAGAATGGTTTATTTATCCATGGTGGTGGGTTCGGTCCTGCCGATACGAATGTTCCCCATTCATAAATAACTCGCATTGGAGAGGTACAAAAACCATTGTCCGAAACTCAATTATTTATATGCAGCCATCAAACTTCTTTAAAATAATAACTGAAACGCAATGAATCATTCCCCTTCCTTTGTGGCATGTGTGAAAATCGTAACTCACAGCACCCAATCGTATGGGGTGCGTCTCATAGATGCAAAGACACTCTATTCCAACCCAATGACTTTTCAGCGCAACGTATTATGGTTAGATGGAGTTTTAACTTAACTCGATGTGACATCCTTGTCAGATATCCTACTTAAACAAACGCACACACATACATCAATTCTCGCAGTTGAGGATTTTTCACAAATGCAAGCTTTGAGTATATGACATGAGTTTGTTGGTATGGTGTGTGATAATTTTAAGTGAATGGAAGATATTAAACTAGATTAAGCCGCCATTCATATATGCATGTGAGTGAATACAAACAAACACACCAGCTCGCACATATACACACACCAGCTTTCAAAGCCGTACAGACGTCCCAAGAGTATCTTTGTGTGTATGTATTGTGGGTGTGTGCACATATTTTAAGTTGCTTTATATCCAATTTGCATAATTTACATACTCGACGTTAACATTTTAAGGACTCTTAACCAGCATATGTCGAGTATGCTCGGCTACTTGTCTACTCCTCTGTTTGTTTGATTTAAAATAAGTCATGACAAACAACTCCAGAGCTCACATTGTGCTGAAAGTCAAATGCAATCATTAAAACCCTTCAACTTACTTGGGACACACTGAATGTGACAGTTTTGTGAGTAATAATCCTTTAAAATTAATTAATAATTTCTTTCTGCTGTTCAAAAGAATCCTTGAATTTCCAGTAAAGATGGAAAATCTTTAAAAAATCGTTAAAAGTACTTTGATTTAACAGGGCAACAGGGAAGATCAGAACTTTTTGTTAAGGATTATGTTAAGAGAGGAAATCTCTGTTATAGTATAAGAAGGGACTTGCTTTTGTGCTATGAGTATGTGAAGTTAAATAAATTTTGAAAATACTGTTGGCTGGTGCCGACTAATACAATAGAAATATCGTATAAGTGTAAACTGGGCAATACGATTATATGGACCCTATATCAAACTATGAACCGATTTACCATAGTTTTTTCGAAGATCCGTACAAAATTGTATCTTCTTCTTATATATAAAACTGGGCAGGGCCCGCTCCGCTGTGCCTTCTTTCACTCTCTTATTTTATCAGAGCCCTATAATGACATTGGCAGGAAATAAGTCCTGTTTTGGGGTGCTGGTACGGCCTTTCAGTGTTTCGCCCACATGTGGATATCATTATCGTGCTCTACTCCCGAATACCTTTCATTTGACCCTTATATTGCTGTAATTGGTAAATATATCCGGTTTTTGGGGGTGAAGTGGACGCCCATATATCAGATTTTTGATCTAGTCTCAAATACCTTTCATTTGAGCCACATATTGTCATTATTGGTTAATATTTCCATTTGAAGGGTTTTGGAGGTGGCGCGGCCCACCTAGATATCCCACCCTAATTAAGGATACCACATTTCTGGTTTTGAGTTATTATAAATAAACCAAATTTCGCTTAGATCGCACCTCATCTCCGAGATCTGACATTTTTGGAAATGATAAAGGGAGGGCGCGCCCATTAAAAATTGGATATAAGATCTACTTCATTCTCTAGGGTTTGGTAGTGGATTAGAGTAGCCTCAGACACCAAAGGATAAATTTTTATGTCAGATTTGTACTCTACTTTTGAATACCTTTTATTTACTACCCATATTGCCCAAAGCGTTGAAAAAGTCCGGTTGGGGTTTTTTGGGGTGGGGGACCCCCCCGAACACTTTGGCCAAAATTTGTAAATCAAGCTCGTACTCTATTCTTAACTACCTTTCATTTGATATCCATATTGTCCCAATCGGTAAACATGCCCGCCCGGGTCGGTTTTGGGATGGGGTGTTCCCCCAGGTTATTGGACCCAAAAATTTTATACGAATTTCCTGTATTAGGGACACCATAAGGTGGCATACAAAATGTCGCTTAAATCGGTACACACATCTCCGAGATCTGGCGTTTTTTAAAATTGGGGTATGGGGGAGGGTCCGCCCCCCCCTTCGGATATCAAAAAATGTAGTACCCTATTTTCACCGGGGGCCCAAACTCTACCATCTGTGAACATTTCATTTTAGCCGTTTTTGAGTCTATACGGAACAGACAAACATACTAACAAACAAACAAAGGGCAACAATTTAATTTTTATATAATATTGGGTTGCCCAAAAAAGTAATTGCGGATTTTTTAAAAGAAAGTAAATGCATTTTTAATAAAACTTAGAATGAACTTTAATCAAATATACTTTTTTACACTTTTTTTCTAAATCAAGCTAAAAGTAACAGGTGATAACTGACAGAAGAAAGAACGCAATTACAGAGTCACAAGCTATGAAAAAATTTGTCAACGCCGACTATATGAAAAATCCGCAATTACTTTTTGGGCAACCATAGATCCAATTTGTGTTTGTTTGGTTGTTTTTCGGTTTGTTTGTTTGTTTCGTATAGACTCAAAAACGGCTGAACCGATTACCTTGAAATTTTCACAGATTGTGTAGGTTGGTCTGAAAGGAAACATAGGCTATATAGTTTTTTGATATCGGGAGGGGGGCGGACCCCCCTCTCCCTTACCCCAAAAGTACTACCCAAAAATAAAAGTGGACCGATTGGGACGATATGGGATTCATTATGAGGGGTATTCAAGAGTAGAGTACGAATTTCATAATAAAAGTTGGGTCCAAGCACCTGGGGGCCGTCCCAGCCCCAAAACCCCCTAACATAAGTTTATTTGACGATCATGACAATATGGGACTCAAATGAAAGGTATTCGGGTGTAGATTACGAATATGGTCAGAAAATAGGAATAGACTTTATAATTTGTTGATAACGGAAGGGGGCAAACCCTCCACCGTTACCCCAAGAACAACACCCAAAATCAAAAGTGGACCGATAAGGACAATATGGATATCAAATGAAAAGTATGCGGGAGTAGATAACAAATCAGGCATACAAATTCATGTCGAAGTATAGGGGGTCACCCCACACCCACAAAAAATGCCCAAAAAGGAAACATTAGCCAATCACGGATATATGGGACTCGGTTTGTTTGTTCCGTATAGACTGAAAAACGGCAGAACCGATTTTCTCGAAATTTGCGCATATTGTGTAAATTGGTCTGAGAGAGAACATAGGCTATATAATTTTTCTATATCGGACGGGGGACGGACCCTCCCCCTTATGCCAAAAATACAACCCAAAATCAAAAGTGAACAGCCATTAGACCCATTATGACTATAGGAAACTTCTCTGAACTGATTTTCTTAAAATTTTCATAGATTATGCACGTTTGTCTGGAAGGAAACATAGCCTATATAATTTTTAGATATCGAGTGGGGGGAACCCTCCCCCTTACCCCAAAAACGCCACCCATAGCCGAAGCTGGTCCGATGAGCACAGCAAGGGTATCAAATGAAAAGTGTTGGAGAACAGAAAACGAATATGGTATTCAAATTTGGGTCCAAGTACCGAGCGGGCCTCACCAATCTCAAGACTCTTCTAAACAGATATGTTCCAAGTTCATGTCAATTTGGGACTCAAATGAAAATCATTAGCCAGTAGATTACAAATATGGCATAAAACATTACCCCCAGCATCCAATTTCCAATTTGCGAGCCAAGTGTTTTGGTGTATGTCCTAAAGCACCCCTTAAACTGAATTTTATTTCCGTTGTAAATAACGAACGAATTTGATATATATTTTCAGTGCAAAGTTTCGGAGGCCGCCCCAGCCCCAAAACACCCTCCAAACGGTTCATATTTACCCGTCATGGCAATAAGGGGCTCATAAGGGAATCAACACATTAAAGGGATTTGGACGTGCAGCACGGATTTGATATCCATATTTGAGTGGAATTGTTTGAGGTGTCATCGCTCCCCTAATAAGAACAGGAAGAACATTACCAGCAGGATCCGAGAAGGGGCAAATTCTCACACATCAATGAGTGCTTTCCGCATCAAGTTTGAACTCAATGGTAAGGTACCTTTTTTATAGCCGAGTTCGAACGGCGTCCCGCAGTGCGACACCTCTTTGGGGAGCATTTTGGCATTTTTAATGCGAATCTCGATAGTTTGGCAGCTCTAGTTCAGAACGAAAATAGTGGAGAAGGGCCTGATCCTCTTTACTCGGAGATAAAAAATACCGGACTTTGACTCTCACCATTGGTCGGAATCAGCGTGTAGTTGGTGAATAAGCGAAAATAAATATGGAAAGTATGGCGGCCTAACAACCGGGACACTCTACCTACCAACTGCCGAAAACGACGAAGGAATTGCTGGCCTTTGCTAAGAGGCCATTAAGGAACGGTGGCAAATTTCACACCACTGCAAGTTTTTATACCCTCCACCATAGTATACTAATTTCGTCATTCTGTTTATAACTACTCGAAATATTCGTCTGAGACCCCATAAAGTATATATATTCTTGGTCGTCGCGATATTTTATGTCGATCTAGCCATGTCCGTCCGTCTGTCCGTCCGTCCGTCCGTCCGTCCGTCCGTCTATCGAAAGCACGCATACTTCCGAAGGAGTAAAGCTAGCCGCTTGAAATTTTGAACAAATACTTCTATTAGTGTAGGTCGGTTGGTATTGTAAATGGGCCATATCGGTCCATGTTTTGATATAGCTGCCATATAAACCGATCTTGGGCCTTGACTTCTTGAGCCTCTAGAGGGCGTAATTCTTATCCGATTGGAATGATATTTTGACGACGTATTTTGTTATGATATTCAACAACAGTGCCGAGTATGGTTCAAATCGGTCCATAAGATGATATTGCTGTCTTATAAACCGATCTTGGGTCTTGACTTCTTGAGCCTCTAGAGTGCGCAAGTCTTATCCGATTGGAATGAAATTTTGCACGTAGTATTTTGTTATGATATCCAACAACTGTGCCAAGTGTGGTTCAAATCGGTTCATAACCTGATATAGTTGTCATATAAACCGATCTTGAATCTTGACTTCTTGAGCTTCTAGTGGGCGCAATTCCTATCCGATTTGGCTGAAATTTTGCAAGACGTATTTTATTCTTACTTTCAACAACTATATCAAATAAGGTTCAAATCGGTTCATAACCTCATATAGCTGCCATATAAACCGATCTGGGATCTTGACTTCTTGTGCCTCTAGAGGTCGCAATTATTATCCGATTTGCCTGAAATTTTGTACGACGGATTCTCTCATGACTATCAACATACGTGTTTATTATGATCTGAATCGGTCTATAGCCCGATACAGCTCCCATATAAATCGATCTCTCTATTTTATTTCTTGAGCCCCCAAAGGGCGCAATTCTTATTCGAATTGGCTGACATTTTACACAGGTATAATTTAATTGTGGTCCATATCCTTGATATCGCTCTAATAGCAGAGCAAATCTTTTCTTTTATCCTGTTTTGCCTAAGAGGAGATGCCTGGAAAAGAACTCGACAAATGCGATCCATGGTGGAGGGTATATAAGATTCGGCCCGGCAGAACTTAGCACGCTTTTACTTGTTTCTGATATTCTCGCCAGAATTCGAACCCAGTTGTTTAGCGTCATAAGCGAGCATGTTAACCTATGCGCTATGTTGGCCTCCACTAGGTACTATTACAGGAGCCATATCCGGGCACTGTGCGATAGGTTATATTGGCCCATTCCCCATAATGATTTCACATGCTGTCTGGTTGAGGAGGAGACGATGCAGCCCTTAGTCTGCTCACGTCTGGTTCTACAGGGGCCTAGGCTTTCCATCATAAAGAATCGATTTTTTCTCCTACCTCCTCGACAGTGCAGATATGTCTCTGAGAAATCTTCCAAGGTACTAGGCTAAGACGTAATGGTTTCGAGGGCGTATGCGTTGACGAACAGGAACACTGGTTGGCACTCACAGAAAAAACACTCAGGGGAGTGTAGAACGAAGCTAGGATTGGTGTGTGTAGTGCACTTTTGAATTCAGCTGCATTTCGAAAGAAAGGATTTCGCGACATTTTAGAATGATGGGGCATTAGTTTGTCATTGGGACTAACAATGCTTTCATTAAGCATTTGTTCCAGTCAAGTGGTGTATGCCATTTCCATCTATTGAGTTCGCATCTTTCGTGGTCTAGTTTCTATGCAGTCTCGTATCGAATGTTTCTCACTACGCTTAAAAAAGTGAGAACTTTTGCTGTAGTGTTCCGAAGCCAATTATTATCAATTATTCGTTTCAAACGAAATATTGAGAATCTTCAATATCCTCTTCACTGTAGTCCAATTATCATCACTTTAAACTTTAAATGCCTGGTTACCATTGATTTGTTCTTCTTGGAAAGCAATCGATTTAAAACCACAATACGGGGCACAAACGTAATGGATCTCGACGGACGCTAATTAGTGACATGAGAGAATGCCGGTTATTATTTTTGTTCGCAACTTAACCAATTCAGACGTGTTCACCGCGGGGAATTTCAATAAAAACAATTAAAGTACAATTTTATACTTTTTCATTGCTTGCCAGGCCGCTCTTTGCCCACCCCTAACCCCCCCCCCCCCCAGCACATATACACACACATATAAACACCCACTCTCCCAATGCGATGTGAGGATGCCAATGAAGAATTGTCATAGGTCATGTCTGATGTTGATGTCGCAATGAGTTTCTCACAGAAGAGAAACAGCTCGAGAGAGAAGAGGGAGAGTATGGGATGTGAGGTGTTTGCTCTACAAGTTTGTTTACTTATCATCACATGGACAACAACACTCACATACGAGTGCTTAGATAATTCTTACACTTCTTTAAGAGAGCACATGCGCTTATGCCAATGCCCAAGTTAAGAGCATTTTCTCTGTTTTGTTGGTGCATTGCACGTGTAGTGAGGCCAAAAATATTTTTGCCGAAAGGACGTCTATGGCTGCATGTATACACATGTGTTCCTGCTGGTACACACACACACAAAGTGTTACACATTAAGATGTATGTCAGGGTATATGTATGTGCACCATGGTAAAAAATGAAGAAAAAATTATTTCACGTTCAATGTCGCGTAGTAAAGTTTAAGTTTGGATGGGTGTGGAGAGTGCTTTTTGGTTTGGTTTTTCGTTTATTTCATTTTTTAAATATGCGGTTTTTTGCTGTGATGATGATGCTGGCGGTGTGTATGAGTGTGTGAATGTGTGCGTGTTCATTTGTATGTATAATATTTTAACAGCGACGCATATTGTTTGCATAATTTTTGGCGCTAAAAAGTGAATGATTTCCATATGGAACTGTAAGGGGGCCCTTATTGATGATGTCTACAACATTGTGTTTACACTGTAATAACGATGAATAGAAGTAATTGTAAATATCCTAGTCAAATAAGAAGGTTGTATGAGAAGCATATATATTTTTGTGTTAAATGATTTCAAGAATTTAAGATTTTTTAAGTGTTTAAATTTTTTTTTTGGTATTTTCTATTGCTTAAGCTTTATTATACCCACCACCGTTGTGTGGGGTGGCATTCATTTTTATATCCACAACCCAACGTATTCTTGATCGTCGTAAAAATCTAAGACGATCTAGCCATGTCCGTCCGTCAGTCTGCCTGTCGGTCTGTTGAAATCACGCTACACTCTTTAAAAATAAAGATATTGAGTCTAAACTTCGCCCAAATTCTTTTCTTCTTATACCCTCCACCATATACTAATTTAGTCATTCTGTTTGTAACTACTCGAAATATTCGTCTGAGACTCCATAAAGTATATATATTCTTGATAGTCGTGACATTTTATGTCGATCTAGCCATGTCCGTCCGTCCGTCTGTCTGTCGAAAGCACGCTAACTTCCGAAGGAGTAAAACTATCCGCTTGAAATTTAGCACAAATATTTCTTATTAGCGTAGGTCGGTTGGTATTGTAAATGGGCCATACCGGTCCATGTTTTGACATAGCTGCCATATAAACCGATCTTGGGTCTTGACTTCTTGAGCCTCTAGAGTGCGCAATTCTTATCCGATTGGCATGAAATTTTGCACGACGTGTTTTGTTATGATATCCAATAACTGTGCCAAGTATAGTTTAAATCGGTTCATGACCTGATATAGCTGCCATATAAACCGATCTTGGGTCTTGACTTCTTGGGCTTCTAGAGTGCGCAATTCTTATCCGATTGGAATGAAATTTTGTACGACGTGTTTTGTTATGATATCCACCAACTGTGCCAAGTATGGTTTAAATCGATCAATAACCTGATATAGCTGTCATATAAACCGATCTTGGGTCTTGACTTCTTGGGCTTCTAGAGTGCGCAATTCTTATCCGATTGGAATGAAATTTTGTACGACGTGTTTTGTTATGATATCCAACAACAAGTATGGTTCAAATCGGTTCATAACCAGATATACCTGTCATATAAACCGATCTTGGGTCTTGACTTCTTGAGCCTCTAGAGGGCGCAATTCTTATCCGATTTGAATTTGAATTTTGGCACGTAGTGTTTTGTTATGATATCCAACAACTGTGCCAAGTATGGTTTAAATCGGTTTATTACCTGATATAGCTGTCATATAAACAGATATGGGGACTTGACTTCTTGAGCTTCTAGAGGGCGCCATTCCTATCCGAATTGGCTGAAATTTTTCATGACGTATTTTATTCTTACTTTCAACTACTGTGTCAAATAAGGTTCAAATCGGTTCGTAACCTGATATAGCTTACATATAAACCGATCTGGGGTCTTGACTTCTTGAGCCTCTAGAAGTCGCAATTATTATCCGATTTGCCTGAAATTTTGTACGACGGATTCTCTTATGACCATTAACATACGTGTATATTATGGTCTGAATCGGTCTATAGCCCGATACAGCTCCCATATAACTCGATCTCTCTATTTTACTTCTTGAGCCCCCAAAGGGCGCAATTCTTATTCGAATTGGCTGACATTTTACACAGGTCTCCAACATATAATTTAATTGTGGTCCAAACCGGACCATATCTTGATATCGCTGTAATAGCAGAGCAAATCTTTTCTTATATCTTGTTTTGCCTAAGAAGAGATGTTGGGAAAAGAACTCGAAAAATGCGATCCATGGTGGAGGGTATATTAGATTCGTCCCGGCCGAACTTAGCACGCTTTTATTTGTTGTCCACAAGCAGATTAAGTTCGATGATGAGCTACATCGGATTATATCTTGATATGGTCCCCATATACATCGATCTGTTGATTTAAGGTCTTTGGATCATGAACGCCAAATTTATTATCCGATTTCGCTAAAATTTGGCACTGAGACCTATGTTAGGTTTTTCGCCTTCCGTGTCTCATATGGTTCAGATCAGACTTTTTGGATGTAGCTACCGTATATATCGATATCCGAATATAAGGTCCTCAACCCATAAAAGTAGCATTTAATATCCAATTCGTTGAAATTTGACACAATATGTTGTCTGGAGATTCGTACCGAGCAGGCCAAAATCGGGCTGTATTGGGATTTAGCTGCCATATAAACCGACCTCCCGATTTTAGGTGTTGGGCCTATAAAAGGCGCATTTATTGCCGAATGTCCAATGTCGCCGAAATTTGGGACAGTGAGTTATTTTAGGCTCTTCGACATCTTTCCGCAAATGGGCCATATCAGTCCAGATTTGGATATAGCTGCCATATAAACCAATCTCCCGATTTTAGTCCTTGGGCCCATAAAACAATGTTAATTACTCAATTTTAATAAAATTTGGCACAGTGAGCTGTGTTCGGCCCTTCGACATCTGCCTTCAATACGGCCTCCATCGGTATATATTTGGATATAGCTGTCGTAGAGACCAATCTCCAGATTTAAGGTCTTGAGCCCAAAAAAAAGGTTCTTTTATTTTACGTTTTGCTGGAATATGGTATAGTGACTTATGCTAGGCGTTTCGTGTGTGTATTTGGATATTGCTGTCAAAAAGGTCAATATTCTGTTCTACAAACTTTAACAGAGAATTGTGTTTATAAGACCACTCGAAGTCCGTGCCGCGCTTGGTCCAAATCCGGCCATATTTCGACAAAGCTGCTATGGGTTAATAAGTGATGATTTTATCAACGGATTATGACGAAAGGTAAAAAGTAAGAAGGCATTAAGTTCGGCCGGCCGCCATTATTTATGCACCCATAGCAGCTATACCGAAATGTGGTCCGATTTGGACAAAAGTCGGCACGCACATTGAGTGGTCTAACAAAGTCACGGTATAAAAATTCAGCGATATCGGATAATAAATGCGCCTTTTATGGGACGAAGACCTTAAATCGAGAGATCGAACTATATGGCAGCTATATTCAAATCCCAGATCGGTCTTCAAGAAAGATATTGAGGGCCTAACACAACTCACTGTTCCAAATTTCAGGCAAATCGGAACAAATTTCAGGCAAAACGAGAGCTCGGACTATATGGCAGCTACATTCGAATCTGGAACGATCTGGGCCAAATTGAATAAGGTGTTACAAACGTAATGAGTAGATTAGTTTATCCCCCATCCTATGGTGGTGGGTATAAAAATTGAGATATTGAGGTGACTTTTTGTATATATGGATGTATCTGCCATATAGAGCGATTTGACGATTTAACGCAGTGAGTTGTACTGTGGCCTCCGATATCCCATCCGAATATTGTCCATATATTTAAATCTGAACCGAGTTTTCTCAAAATGCATAGCATTTACCTTTGGCCTTAAAATGTGATGTGTGCAAATTTTCCTGATAATGCGATCTCTACCTTAATTTAAAAAAAACGACAATCTCGCTATCAGCATAAGGGTTACCTTGCACGTTTTTAGGGACATTGGGTTTATTATCTCTTAGTACTACTTACGCTCAGTGCTACTTCATCGTTATTGAACATAAAGTTTTAAAAAGAGAATGGCTTTCAATTTGATTTATGACACTGGCAATAGCTTTAGCCGTTTCAGAGACATGGGTCGCCGAAGTCGCCAAATTTGCCAAATTGCCAAAAAAAAGAGATTTTCAAAATGTTGAAGCCCCAGCAGCACTTGTTAACATTTTCCATTTATGCTTAAATTTTGGGAATCTGAAAATCTAGCAAAATTAAAGATTTTATGGGGGTGCCGGATGCCGTACACAAAGCTGCCTTATAGACCGATTTGCCGATTTAAGGTCTTAAGCCCATAAGTGACGCATTAACTACCCGATTTAGCTGAAATTGGGACCAGTGGATTGCGCTGAGGCCCCTAGGTATCACTTCCAACAACTGTGCTAAATATGATTCAAATCGGTTGATAATTTGGTATAGCTGTCATATATACCGATCTTGGATGTAGACTTTTTGAACCGCTGGAGGGCGCAATTCTCATCCGATTTGGCTGAAATTTTGCATGAGGTGTTTTGTTATGACTTTCAATGGCGTATGGCGTAAATCGGTGTAGAACCTAATATAGCTGCCATATAAACCGATCTGGAATCTTGACTTCCTGAGCCTCTAGAGGGCGCAATTGTCATCCGATTTGGTTTAAATTTTGTACAGCGATATCTCTCATGACCTTCAACATACGAGACTTATATGGTCTGAATCGATGAGTAGCTTGATACAGCTCCCAAATAAACCTGTCTTCCGATTTAGCTTCTTGAGCCTACAAGGCGCAATTCTTATCCGAGTGAACTGAAATATTGCACAATGACTTCTAAAATGTTCATTATTCATTTATGGTCATCGGACTATAGCTTGATATAGCTTCAATAACAAAACAGTTCTTATTCAATATTCTTTGTTTGCCTAAAAAGAGATACCGCGCATAGAACTCGACAAATGCGATCCATGGTAAATGGTACATAAGATTCGGCCCGGCCGGGTCATTCTGTTTGTTACTCTTCGAAATATTCGTCTAAAACCCCATAAATTATATATGGTAATGACATTTAGCCATGTCCGTCCGTCTGTCCATCCGTCTGTCTGTTGAAAGCACGCTTACTATCGAAGGAGTATAGCTAGTCGCTTGCTATTTTGCATAAAGTGTAGGTCGGTTGAGATTGTAAATGGGCCATAGCTGCCATATAAACCGATCTTGGATATTGACTTCTCGAGCCACTAGAGGGCGCAATTCTTATCCGATTTGGCTGAAATTTTGCATGAGGTGGTTTATTATGACATTCAATAACTGAGCTAAGTATGGTTTGAATCGGTCCCTTAACTGATATAGCTGCCATATAAACCGATCTGGGGTCTTGAATTATTGAGCCACTTGAAGGCGCAATTATTATCCGATTTGGCTGAAATTTTGCATGAGGTGTTTTGTTATGACTTTCAACAACTATTATTAATATGATTCAAATCGGTCTATAACCTGATATAGCCCCCATATTAACCGATTTCTGATCTTGACTTCTTGAGTCGATAGAGGGCGGAACTATTACCCTCTTTGGCTGAAATTTTGTTAGAAGTTTCGCTAAGTATGGCTTTAATCGATCTATAACATGATATAGCTGCCATATAAACCGACCTTGGATCTTGACTGCTTGAGCCGCTAGATGGCGCAATTATTATCCGATTTGGTTGAAATTTTGTACAACGACTTTTCCCATGACTTTGAACATACGTGTCGAATATGGTATGAACCGGTCTATAGCTTGATACAGCTCCCCCTATAAACCCATCTTCAGCCCCTAAAGGGCGCAATTTTACTAGATTTGGGTGAAGTTTTACACAATGATTTCTACTATGGTCTCGAATATTCAATTTAATTATGGGCCAAAATGAATCATAACTTCATATAGCTCCAATAGCATAACAATTCTTTTCTTTTAACCTTTGTTTGCCTTAAAAAAGATACCGGGAAAAGAACTCGACAAATGCGATCCATGGTGGAGGGTATATAAGATTCAGCCCGGCCGAACTTTACCGTTTTTTATGAAATTAATTATTTTATTAATTTGCATCCATGGTCCCACTGTGCCAATGTATTAAAATGAAAAGTATTAACTTTTTAATGCTATTAATCGATTACGTGGAAACGTTTTAATTTCGATAAATACAAAAATTAAATACAAATTTTTAATGCGATTATGGCAACGACCTACATTAACATGTCACAAGCATACGCAAACGCATACTCACACTCAGGTTGGGTGGTAGGCATACAGACAGACACACAGCCAGACAGACAGATGAGTGGCAAAACACAGCACAGAGACATACTCTCAAGGATATTTAACCGCATGACAATAAATTGTGCACAAACACACACGCACACACACACACAAACCGTCTCATAACATTTCGACTCACATGGGCGACAGGGAGGCAAGGCTAACGCATTGAAAAAGCGCGCAAATAATCGAGCTATGACGTCGAAGCTTTTTGGGAAGACAATGGCAATCAAAAACATACACACACACACGCACACACCCACAAAGTGCAGAGTAAAGAAAAAAATATAAACACAAGACAAAATGAATTTCATTCATACGCAACAGCAATGCTGCAACAATAAAAACAATAACGACAACAATAATAACATAAAACACGTTGTTTAAACACCAGTAGCAGGGTTACACATATTCACGTGGAGAGCCAACGGCCACAGAGAGTGGGAGAGTCATGCACCACATTTAAGAGAACTTCCAGTTTGGTTTAACAAAGAGAGTGAGAGAGAGTTTGTTTGGTTTTTTTGTTGACGAATGCAGTTACAGATAATTTTTTAGATAATATACCAACAATTGTAGGCGTAAGAAAGGATGGTTTCACGATTTCGTAAACATTGTGTCAGGCTAGCACACTTGTTTAGATGCTTGTTAGCCATGCTCTATGGCCAAGAGTGAGGGGGCGAGCAAATGTTTTGTCAGGCAGCAAGGGAAGTTTGGGTTTTGTGGGCCGAACTTTATGAAACGAAGATGATACGATGCGACAGCAGCGGCTGCTGCTGATATTTCTGCTTATGGTATGGTATGGCTGCATGTGTATTAAGCCAAGTCAACTATTTTAGAATTCAGTCTTAGCCGGCATTTCATAGCGTTTGGACGTGTTTAAAAATATAAATCGGACAATTGTTATCAGTCTCAGACAACACATAATAAAAAAACACAAAACAGAGGAATAGATGGCAGCAAGGACTCTCAGGACTTGTTTGAATTGAAAGATTAATGGTTGGTGATGCTGTAGGCCAACATTATCAGTTTGAGTGCCAGTGTTAGTGTTAGTGTGTGCATGTGAATGTGTGAGTAAAAGGCCATTATAAGGAAGACAGCAACAGCAACACAACCATACAGCATTGTCGGGCTTTAACATTCAAGAGGAGTGTGGGAGGTGACAAGGCCAAGAGATAGTAAATTGTGTAGATGAGTCTATAGAGCATGTCTGTTTATGTATGTGTGTCCAATGATAGTGTAATTTTAGTAAGGCTAACCGAAATAGAGGCCCACTCATACCCCTCTAAGCTTATCACACCCCCAGACAATCTCACATTATAAATAATTGAAACCATTGGTGTGTGAGTATTTGTGTGTGTGTGTGTGTTTAGTATATGCATTGGACGGAGTGCCCTAACATATGCAAGGGGTTAATGTGCCCAAATGTATGCTACAAAATTTCATTTGTTATGTGAACTTTGAACACGCAGCAACTCGGTTACGGATATTTGAACTTAAACATAATACCAACGTCACACTACCACTAAGAGGAACAATTTTTACGACAAATGAAAAGGATTATGGGCAAACTAAACATGGTTTTGGGTTATGTGATACGGTGCGTTACACTTTAGTTTCGGTCTACGATTCGGTAATAATGGTTCAATGCCTTTTCTACTTCATTAGTATGCGAAAATGTTGTGGCACCAAAACAAAGGCAAGCAGGTTTTATTTGCCTAAATCCTAAAAGTAGGCAATAAAAACGGAAAAATCTTTATTTTCGTAGGACTCTACTGCCCAAAACCCCAGCCGAGAAAAAACAAATCCTGCGTTTAAAGTGAAATTGAAAAAGGGTCGAAAGGCTAAGAGAAATCATGGATGGTGAGAAACGGATGAAGAAGCAGAATATAAATGAAAATTGAAAGCCGGCCTAAAAATAGGCAACTCATAAAAAATTTACATTTCTAATGCGCCACAAAAACAAGGCAAAAGTGTGAAATCTAAATATTAACACAAGAAGGCCCCCCTCCCAAAGCAATCCCAAAACCAACAAACACCCAACCTCTTACAAAGTGACATACTAATCGACCCTTAAAGAAAAGGAAGAATAAAAGAAATCCTATAATGACCAAAAAAGTGGCAGCATCATTTTAAAGAAAGCAAACAAAATAAAAAAAATTGTGTTACCTCCCACCAAAAAGGTGCGAAAATATTTACGCTCCATCGATTATTGAAAGAAGGTTGCAAAAAAAAAAAAAACTGAACCAAACGTAAAGCGAAACGAAAAACAATCATTTTAAAAAACTGAAGCGTTAAAACGCGTTTTATATCCTCCTAAAACAAAAAACGATAAAGCAAAAATAAAAAATTAAAGCAAAACCTTGTCCACTGAATGTGCATATTCCTTTGGGCTCTAAGGTAGCTGTACGCCCAGCTCTTCACCCCACACCATTCTTTTATCGCTTGGCATGACCTGAGCTGACAAAAGTGTAATAAAGTTAATTTCTTCCTTCAGCGACAAAAAATGGCAAAAAATGCTAAATGTACAACCTGAACGTGAGTTAAATTGAAAATGAAATAAAAAAGAATTTAATAGACTTTAGTCAGCTATACAAAAATTTATTGAGTGAAAAATAACTTACATTCCCAACAGTGTATATAAAAGTATCATTGAAGGTAAAAAAAGTTAAATCATTGAATAATAAAGAAGAAGAAAAAAAAAACGGAAATTGAATTTGTGCCGCTGATTTTCTGTGAGTGCCTTGGTGTATATGCCGTTGTGTAGTGAATAAGGCACTCTGATCCCCCGTAAACGTTTGAAATTTTCCAATCTCACTAAATGAGTTTATGCCAACACACTACCATGAGGAAACTGTCATGGCAATAATGTAAGTCTATACAGCGATTATCGTGTAATGAATGAAAAAAAACTTTGAATGTAAAATTTGATTTGTTTTTTCGTTTGAAACATGGAAACCACATAATTCCGAGGAAATTAGTAGTTCAGGGAAAATTTGAGAGCATATTCTTGTGGTGCAAATTGATGTAACAACACATGTTAATAAATTATAGATAGTGTGAAAGACTTATGTTATAGGAAACAAGTAAAAGAATGCTAAGTTTGGCCGAGCCGAACTTTGGATATCCACCACCTCGAGTATATGTGTAAACCACCTTTCGTCATAATCCGGTGAAAAATGCATAATTTTTGCCCCAAAGCAGCTATGTCAAAATATGATCCGATATGGACCAAATTCGGCAAGGACTGGAGTGGTCTAATAAGTCATTGTTTAGTTTTGAAGAACAAAATGTTGTTAATTTTGGTTGCTATATCCATATAAAGACCCATCTAAACCATATACGACACAGATATCGAAAAGCCTAACATAAGCCACTGTGTCAAATTTCAGCGAAATCGGATTATAAATGCGCTTTTTAAGGGGGCAAGACTTTAAATCGAGTAATAGGTCTATTTGGCAGCTATATCCATATCTGGATCGATCGGGGCCAAATAGAAGAAGTATGTCGAGTGGCCTAACACAACTCTCTGTCCCAAATTTCGGTGAAATCGGACTATAAATGTGGCTCTTATGGTCCTAAAACCTTAAATCGGGAGATCTCTCTATATGACAGCTATATCCAAATCTGGACCGATCTGAGCCAAATTGAAGAAAGGTGTTGAAAGGTATAACACAACTCTTTGTTTAAAATTTCTGCGAAATCGGACAATAAATGCGGCTTCTATGGGCCCAATACTTTAAATTGAGAGATCGGTCTATATGACAGCTATATCCAAATCTGAACTGATCTGGGCCAAATTGAAGAAGGGTATCGAAGGGCCTCATACAGCTCACTCTCCTAAATTTTGGCTAAATCGTACAATAAATGCGGCTTCTATTTGCCTAAAACCTTAAATCGAGAGTTCGCTTTATATGGCAGCTATATCCAAATCTGGACCGATCTGAGCCAAATTGAAGAAAGGTGTCGAAAGGTCTAATACAACTCTTTGTTTAAAATTTCTGCGAAATCGGACAATAAATGCGGCTTCTATGGGCCCAATACTATAAATTGAGAGATCGGTCTATATGACAGCTATATCCAAATCTGAACTGATCTGGGCCAAATTGAAGAAGGGTATCGAAGGGCCTCATACAACTCACTCTCCTAAATTTTGGCTAAATCGGACAATAAATGCGGCTTCTATTTGCCTAAAACCTTAAATCGAGAGTTCGCTTTATATGGCAGCTATATCCAAATCTGAACCGATCTGGGCCGAATTGAAAAAAGGTGTCAAAGGGCCTCATATAACTCAATCTATTAAATTTTGGCATAATCGGACTATAAATGCGGCTTCTATGGGCTCAAAATCATAAATCGAGAGATTTATGATTTTAATGAAGTAGGGTGTCGAAGGGCCTCGTACAACACACTCTCCTTAATTTTGGCAAAATCGGACAACAAATGCGGCATCTATGGGCTCAAAACTCTAAATCGAGAGATCGGTCTATATGAGGGCTATATCCAAGTGTAATGCGATATAGCTCACCTTCGAACTTAACCTGCCTATGGACAAAACAAGTAAAATGGCGTTCAGTTCGGCCGGGTCGAACATTGTATACCCACCTCCTCGGGTATATATGTAAACCACCTTTCATAAAAATTCGGTGAAAATGTCATACCTTTTGTCCCATATCAGTTATATCAAAATATGTTCCGATTTGGACCAAATACTAATAAGTACAGTAGCTATGTCTAAAAATAAACCGACCGATCCATATACGACACGGATGTCGAAAAGCCTTACATAAGTCACTGTGCCAAATTTCAGTGAAATCGGATTATAAATGCGCCTTTTATGGGGCCAAGACATTAAATCGAGATATCGGTCTACATGGCAGCTATATCCAAATCTGGACCGATTTGGGCCAAGTTGCATAAAAATGTCGAAGAACCTAACACAAAGCACTGTCCCAAATTTCGTCGAAATCGGATAATAAATGCCTCTTTTATGGCCCCAAAACCTAAACCTAGATATTGGTCTATATGGCAGCTATATCCAAATCTGGACCGATCTGTGCGATTTTGCAGAAGTATGTCAAGGGGCTTAACTTAACTCACTGTCCCAAATTTCGGCGACATCGGCCAATAAATGAGCTTTTTATGGGCCCAAAACCTTAAATCATTTAATCTGAACCGATCTGGGCCAAATTGAAGAAAGATATCGAAGGACCTAACACAACTCAGTGTCCCGAATTTCATCAAATTCGGATAATAAATGTGGCTTTTGTGGGCCTAAGACCCTTAATCGGACGATCGGTCTATATGGCAGCTATATCCAAATCTGGAG
>NC_081553.1:46454929-46459929 GCF_963082655.1 Stomoxys calcitrans | reverse complement strand
CAGTCCGATGCAAGTTTAAGCTCAACTGCGGTACGTCTTTCGGATTCGGCCATAAAAAGGAGGCCCCTTTCCTTTTTATAGCCGAGTCCGAAAGGTGTGCCGCAGTGCGACACCTCTTTTGAGGAGAAGTTTTTAAATGGCATAGTACCTCAAAAATGGAGCATTAGGAGGGGATAATCACAGCTGAAATTTTTTTCTGATAGTCTCGCCAGAATTCGAACCCAGGCGTTCAGCGTCATAGGCGGACATGTTAACCTCTGCGCTACGGTGGCCTGCTCATACTCCATATGTTCCCTAAGCTCATGAGAGAAATTTTTTGCACCTAACAATATTTGTACCCTCCACAGTAAATGCCCATTTTAAAGCCACCTATGACCAAAATGAGTGTTTTTGGGGATTTTTGTGAAAAAATTCGGGCAGAATTAATTTTTGGTTTTTTAAGAACACTTTTGTCTGCAAAACTCAAAAAGGGTTAGTAATACAGGGTGGCTGATGAAAGCCGCTACCAAAAAAAAATGTAATAACTTTTTTTCTATTTAATAATAATAATTTAATAATTAATTTAATTAATTAATTAATTAATTTAATTAATAATAATTTAATAATTAATTTAATAATTTAATTTAACATGAATAAAAGAAAAATGTATTCCATACACCGAAAAAAAAATGTAGCAATATTCATCATTGTAGCAATATTCATCAGCCACCCTGTATATCTTGATTCCTCTTTTTCGTAGAATTTGTTTTGAAAAGCTGAGTCGGCAGCTGAATTGGTAGCGTGCTCGGCTTACCAGTACGAGGGTCGTGGGCTTGATTCCCAGAGGCCTGGTCTGTCGCTACTGGCATCAAAAGGCACTAAAATTGTAAAAGTGAGTCTGTTGAAAGATAATATAAACTGTCAATCTAATGTAACCTAAGCTTAGTTCAATTTAAGTGCTATGTGTAATTTTGTAGTCTGTATAATAAAATCATAATTCAAGTAGAGACATCCCATGCAACACTTCCTTCTAGAACATAACTAAGAATATTTAACTTGTATACAGCAAGGCAAGTGTTTCGTTGAGCTTGAACTTTAGATACCAAAGATGATTCGCAGAGCTCCTTTAAATCACTTTATCCAAAGGACACCACACAAAGGACCAAATACATTAGATGCTCTAACTGGAACATATGAACATTTCCACTTCCATGCCATTTATTCCAACAATGGAGAAGGGATGTTGAGAGCAAGCACAAAAAAAAAAGCAAAAACGCCAACAGTAAGTGTGGCATGAAATTTATTACATTTGGCGTATGGTTTTTTTTTGCAAAGTCAGACATTTTTTCTACTTCGTCTCTTTGGTTTCTCACTGGACCTCGCCCATGCACTCGAATGGATGTTAACCAAAAAAACCATGGTGGAATAATTTTATCATTTTTCTTTTCAAATTGTGAAAATAGTTCAAAGTGGATTTATTCTTCCTTTTTTTAGTCTGGACTTTTGTGTTATTTAAATGGACACTAACAAATAGAGAAAATACTTCTCTCATCATTTTGTGGTTTAATGAAATTAATTGTTTGTTGTGTGTATTCTTGCTAATCTCTTGGCCATGCAAAGCGACAATTTGACGGCAAAGAAAGAAAAAAAATATTAAAACGTCTAGAATGACACTTGAAATGCTTGAGTGCGAATGACTGATTTGAGCGGAAATGTACAGTGAGTTAAAATGTTTGAAGAAATTGTTAAACTTTAAAGCCACTCGACAGCCTTTTTAAGTTTGGCATAGATTGGTGTAGATCTAGGCTGATCTCTCGATTTAAGGTCTTGGCCCCATTTATTGTCTAACTTCGTAGAAATTTTTTACAATGGGTTGTGTTGGGCCCTTCGACATTCTTTTTAATGGGTTGCCCAAAAAGTAATTGCGGATTTTTTAAAAGAAAGTAAATGCATTTTTAATAAAACTTAGAATGAACTTTAATCAAATATACTTCTTTTAACTGACAGAAGAAAGAATGCAATTACAGAGTCACAAGTTGTGAAAAAATTTGTCAACGCCGACTATATGAAAAAATTCGCAATTACTTTTTGGGCAACCCAATACAATAAGTTGTTCGTGGAAAAACCTTCCTTAAGATAATTCTAGTGATGTCTATTAATATTTTTCACAATTATTCCACTCATTTAAAAACAAAAAAAAAAAAAAAAACACTGTAAAACATTTATTATCCACAGCAGTTACTATTCCACAGTTTCACAAAGTTGTTTCAATACATTTGATGAGATTACTTTGGTAAATGTTCGCGCTCATTTGTCAAGTGCTGTGATTTATATTTTGTTATTAATTAATTTTATTACCCAACAAGTAATCAAATTAATTCACAACTGGTGATGATACAGTACAGGACAACAACAAAAAGAAAAACCTCGGAAGGATGCGGAGTTTAAGTAACACTGACATCATCATTATGGGGTGTGGCAGTTGATAATGTGAGTGGCGTTTGTAACGTTCTTATTGATGTATGGTGTCGGACATATAAAACATAAAAAAAAACTTGATATGTTTACTTAGTTTTTATAAACTTTTATTTGTTGAGTATCTTTTTCGTTTTACATTTCTTTCTCTTTGAGTTTTGCAATAATTTTTCCGGTTTTTATGCCCCAAGTTTGCTCATAACTAGTATCTCTGGATAAATCAATTTCGCACAACTCAATCAATGTTTGAAGTACTTCAACAAATAGGAATAGCATGATTTTGACTTTAAACACTTAGTAAAGAGTTTCTTTTTTTGTTGTTGTTTAAGGTTTGGAGTGGATAGTTTTTTATAGCAATTGTTGGCACATTGTTGGAATAGTTGTTTTTTTTTTTCATCGAGATTTTTTTTTTTAATATACTCTTACACAGAACATATGTCGCGTTAATATTATTTTAAACTAAAAGTGTTGGGGAGGAAACAAAAAGCAGAAGTTTTTTTTTTTTCTATGTGCCATAAGCACATTTAATCGCAACAAAGATAAAATATAACCTGTATGACAACTATATTGGCACTAGAATTTGTGACGTTTCATTTACATTGTGTGTTGGAATTCTCCTCCTAAGCGAACATATCGCTTTCTGCGTGGGTTGTAATAAAAGTTATTAGCATTTTACATATACTATAAGAGACTTGTACAGAGTGCGGCTTGTTTGAAAAAAAACTCTCGAGCGGGGAGTTGGTTGGGGAAGTTGTCTAAATGGGGGCACTTTTGGAGGGGGAAGTCCCCAAGTTTGTTTCTCGCTCCCGTCATCTGTCATCTTGCTCTGGTCTAGCGAGCAGCGGGGCCTTAGCCATCTTGAGCTTCATTTTCGGTTTTTCAATAGGGCCTTGAAATTTTTTGAATTCAATATATGAACTCACTCTTACATTACAATGTCACTGTTAGTCTATTCAGTTAACTCAACATGTTCTTCATGATAAAGTACGCGAACGAACAACGTCTGGAAATCATAACAATTTACTACCGAAATTCGGTGTCAGTGATTGCTACTTCAAGAAAAAACCATAATCGAAATATTGGAAAATTTTAAAATAAAACAATTAATAAAAAACACCGACACCTGTTTTTAATAAATCTACATGACCTCAAGCCAAACTATCCACGAAATTATAATCAAAAAAGTTCAACAATACACAATATAATATTCAACACGGTAGGCATGCCGCAAACAATACTAACATGCAACTTTACAAAAGAATTAAACAAAAATATAATCCAGAAGTTAACAAATTAATTAAACAATATTCAAAAAATAATAGGCTAGCAGCACCCTTAAGAATATCAACAACATTTCTCATCAAATGCAGACAGACAGGTATTATACCCAATTTCATACTACGCATACAATATATTTCACACAAACAACAATATCCCGCCAAATATTGCGAGAACATTAGAAAAACACATATGCTTATGAAGCTTCTTATATGGCAATTTTGCTTATTTACGTAGCCATTCAACCAGAACACAATTTCGCTGAACACAATTTGTCAAAATTTGAACACATTTCGAACCGAACACTGATTTTGGTAATAAAATTCAATGATTTGCAAGCGTTGCTCGTTAGTAAGTCTATTCATGATGAAATGTCAAAGCATACTGAGCATCTTTCTCTTTGACACCATGTCTGAAATCCCACGTGATCTGTCAAATACTAATGCATGAAAATCCTAACCTCAAAAAAATCACCCTTTACAATACAAACACACACAAGTCAACACACACACACAGTAATGCTTGAACAAACAAGAGATCAGCTCAACTATCTAATGGAGAGTGATGATTTGGCACTCTACATTGAGAGTGAGAATACCATACTCAACTCTCATATCAACAAGAGCAAGACAACACACATTAATAAACTTCAGAGATTAAAACAACAACAGCACTTAGAGATCGACTTTAAACACAACAGAGTTTGGTTTGTCAACAAAACAGACCACGACATTCTACCCAATGTTGAATGGTTATTGTCGTTGGGTCGCAAATTCTCACTTCCGACAACAAAAACAACATTTCCATTGTTTAGTGTATTGGCGGAGGGGGAGAAGTGTGTTCAGGCTTTGGAGAGCAGAGAAATGCAAGAGAATGCGAGAGTAAGACTAGCTACGTTAATAGAAAACCACTAACAGAAAGATAATTTGGGTAGGAGAGACAAATTTATTCTAAGCACAGTGGGGGAAACTCGAAAATTTCTAAAGTAGAATGAGGAGATTTTAATATTAAACGCAGATAAAGGAGGAAAAACTGTGGCGATGAAAAAGGGAGAATATGACGCGAAAATGAGATGCAGTTAGGGGACATCTGCACGTACAGACGACTAAAAAGAGACCCAACAACAGGACTTCAAATCAAAAACAACAAAATTGTGGACACCCTTTTTAATCAAAACATCATTAAAAGAAAGTAAATGCATTTTTAATAAAACTTAGAATGAACTTTAATCAAATATACTTTTTAACACTTTTTTTCTAAAGCAAGCT